>NC_048568.1:41208100-41268100 GCF_013265735.2 Oncorhynchus mykiss | reverse complement strand
AACACAGCTACAGTATATGAAACACAGCTACAGTATATGAAACACAGTATATGAAACACAGCTACAGTATATAAAACACAGCTACAGTATATGAAACACAGCTACAGTATATGAAACACAGCTACAGAATATGAAACACAGCTGCAGTATATGAAACACAGTATATGAAACACAGTATATGAAACACAGTATATGAAACACAGCTACAGTATATGAAACACAGTATATGAAACACAGTATATGAAACACAGCTACAGTATATAAAACACAGCTACAGTATATGAAACACAGCTACAGTATATGAAACACAGCTACAGTATATGAAACACAGCTACAGTATATAAAACACAGCTACAGTATATAAAACACAGCTACAGTATATGAAACACAGCTACAGTATATGAAACACAGCTACAGTATATGAAACACAGCTGCAGTATATGAAACACAGTATATGAAACACAGCTACAGTATATGAAACACAGTATATGAAACACAGTATATGAAACACAGCTACAGTATATAAAACACAGCTACAGTATATGAAACACAGCTACAGTATATGAAACACAGCTACAGTATATAAAACACAGCTACAGTATATAAAACACAGCTAGAGTATGTGAAACACAGTATATGAAACACAGCTACAGTATATAAAACACAGCTACAGTATATGAAACACAGCTACAGTATATGAAACACAGCTACAGTATATGAAACACAGCTACAGTATATGAAACACAGCTACAGTATATGAAACACAGCTACAGTATATGAAACACAGCTACAGTATATAAAACACAGCTACAGTATATGAAACACAGCTACAGTATATGAAACACAGCTACAGTATATGAAACACAGCTGCAGTATATGAAACACAGTATATGAAACACAGCTACAGTATATGAAACACAGTATATGAAACACAGTATATGAAACACAGCTACAGTATATAAAACACAGCTACAGTATATGAAACACAGCTACAGTATATGAAACACAGCTACAGTATATGAAACACAGCTACAGTATATAAAACACAGCTACAGTATATAAAACACAGCTAGAGTATATGAAACACAGTATATGAAACACAGTATATGAAACACAGCTACAGTATATAAAACACAGCTACAGTATATGAAACACAGCTACAGTATATGAAACACAGCTACAGTATATGAAACACAGCTACAGTATATGAAACACAGCTACAGTATATGAAACACAGCTACAGTATATGAAACACAGCTGCAGTATATGAAACACAGTATATGAAACACAGCTACAGTATATGAAACACAGTATATGAAACACAGTATATGAAACACAGCTACAGTATATAAAACACAGCTACAGTATATGAAACACAGCTACAGTATATGAAACACAGCTACAGTATATGAAACACAGCTACAGTATATAAAACACAGCTACAGTATATAAAACACAGCTAGAGTATATGAAACACAGTATATGAAACACAGTATATGAAACACAGCTACAGTATATGAAACACAGCTACAGTATATAAAACACAGCTACAGTATATAAAACACAGCTACAGTATATAAAACACAGCTACAGTATATAAAACACAGCTACAGTATATGAAACACAGCTACAGTATATGAAACACAGCTACAGTATATGAAACACAGCTACAGTATATGAAACACAGCTACAGTATATAAAACACAGCTACAGTATATGAAACACATCTACAGTATATGAAACACAGCTACAGTATATGAAACACAGCTACAGTATATAAAACACAGCTACAGTATATAAAACACAGCTAGAGTATATGAAACACAGTATATGAAACACAATATATGAAACACAGCTACAGTATATAAAACACAGCTACAGTATATAAAACACAGCTACAGTATATAAAACACAGCTAGAGTATATGAAACACAGCTACAGTATATGAAACACAGCTGCAGTATATAAAACACAGCTACAGTATATGAAACACAGCTACAGTATATGAAACACAGCTACAGTATATGAAACACAGCTGCAGTATATAAAACACAGCTACAGTATATGAAACACAGTATATGAAACACAGTATATGAAACACAGCTACAGTATATAAAACACAGCTACAGTATATAAAACACAGCTACAGTATATAAAACACAGCTACAGTATATAAAACACAGCTACAGTATATAAAACACAGCTACAGTATATAAAACACAGCTACAGTATATAAAACACAGCTACAGTATATAAAACACAGCTACAGTATATAAAACACAGCTACAGTATATAAAACACAGCTAGAGTATATAAAACACAGCTACAGTATATGAAACACAGCTACAGTATATGAAACACAGCTGCAGTATATGAAACACAGATACAGTATATGAAACACAGCTGCAGTATATAAAACACAGCTACAGTATATAAAACACAGCTAGAGTATATGAAACACAGTATATGAAACACAGTATATGAAACACAGCTACAGTATATGAAACACAGCTACAGTATATGAAACACAGCTACAGTATATAAAACACAGCTACAGTATATGAAACACAGTATATGAAACACAGTATATGAAACACAGCTACAGTATATAAAACACAGCTACAGTATATAAAACACAGCTAGAGTATATGAAACACAGTATATGAAACACAGTATATGAAACACAGCTACAGTATATGAAACACAGCTACAGTATATGAAACACAGCTACAGTATATGAAACACAGCTACAGTATATAAAACACAGCTACAGTATATAAAACACAGCTAGAGTATATGAAACACAGTATATGAAACACAGTATATGAAACACAGCTACAGTATATGAAACACAGCTACAGTATATGAAACACAGCTACAGTATATGAAACACAGCTACAGTATATGAAACACAGTATATGAAACACAGTATATTAAACACAGCTACAGTATATGAAACACATCTACAGTATATGAAACACAGCTACAGTATATGAAACACATCTACAGTATATGAAACACAGCTACAGTATATAAAACACAGCTACAGTATATGAAACACAGCTACAGTATATGAAACACAGCTACAGTATATAAAACACAGCTACAGTATATGAAACACAGCTACAGTATATAAAACACAGCTAGAGTATATGAAACACAGTATATGAAACACAGTATATAAAACACAGCTACAGTATATGAAACACAGCTACAGTATATGAAACACAGTATATGAAACACAGCTACAGTATATGAAACACAGCTACAGTATATGAAACACAGCTACAGTATATGAAACACAGCTACAGTATATAAAACACAGCTACAGTATATGAAACACAGCTACAGTATATAAAACACAGCTAGAGTATATGAAACACAGCTACAGTATATGAAACACAGCTACAGTATATAAAAGACAGCTACAGTATATAAAACACAGCTAGAGTATATGAAACACAGTATATGAAACACAGTATATGAAACACAGCTACAGTATATGAAACACAGCTACAGTATATGAAACACAGTATATGAAACACAGTATATGAAACACAGCTACAGTATATGAAACACAGCTACAGTATATAAAACACAGCTACAGTATATAAAACACAGCTAGAGTATATGAAACACAGTATATGAAACACAGTATATGAAACACAGCTACAGTATATGAAACACAGCTACAGTATATAAAACACAGCTACAGTATATAAAACACAGCTACAGTATATAAAACACAGCTACAGTATATGAAACACAGCTACAGTATATGAAACACAGCTACAGTATATGAAACACAGCTGCAGTATATAAAACACAGCTACAGTATATGAAACACAGTATATGAAACACAGTATATGAAACACAGCTACAGTATATGAAACACAGCTGCAGTATATGAAACACAGCTACAGTATATGAAACACAGCTGCAGTATATAAAACACAGCTAGAGTATATGAAACACAGTATATGAAACACAGTATATGAAACACAGCTACAGTATATGAAACACAGCTACAGTATATGAAACACAGCTACAGTATATAAAACACAGCTACAGTATATGAAACACAGTATATGAAACACAGTATATGAAACACAGCTACAGTATATAAAATACAGCTACAGTATATAAAACACAGCTAGAGTATATGAAACACAGTATATGAAACACAGTATATGAAACACAGCTACAGTATATGAAACACAGCTACAGTATATGAAACACAGCTACAGTATATGAAACACAGCTACAGTATATAAAACACAGCTACAGTATATAAAACACAGCTAGAGTATATGAAACACAGTATATGAAACACAGTATATGAAACACAGCTACAGTATATGAAACACAGCTACAGTATATGAAACACAGCTACAGTATATGAAACACAGCTACAGTATATGAAACACAGTATATGAAACACAGTATATGAAACACAGTATATGAAACACAGCTACAGTATATGAAACACATCTACAGTATATGAAACACAGCTACAGTATATAAAACACATCTACAGTATATGAAACACAGCTAGAGTATATGAAACACAGTATATGAAACACAGCTAGAGTATATGAAACACAGCTACAGTATATGAAACACAGCTACAGTATATAAAACACAGCTACAGTATATGAAACACAGCTACAGTATATAAAACACAGCTAGAGTATATGAAACACAGTATATGAAACACAGTATATGAAACACAGCTACAGTATATGAAACACAGCTACAGTATATGAAACACAGTATATGAAACACAGCTACTGTATATGAAACACAGCTACAGTATATGAAACACAGCTACAGTATATGAAACACAGCTACAGTATATAAAACACAGCTACAGTATATGAAACACAGCTACAGTATATAAAACACAGCTAGAGTATATGAAACACAGCTACAGTATATGAAACACAGCTACAGTATATAAAACACAGCTACAGTATATAAAACACAGCTAGAGTATATGAAACACAGTATATGAAACACAGTATATGAAACACAGCTACAGTATCTGAAACACAGCTACAGTATATGAAACACAGTATATGAAACACAGTATATGAAACACAGCAACAGTATATGAAACACAGCTACAGTATATAAAACACAGCTACAGTATATAAAACACAGCTAGAGTATATGAAACACAGTATATGAAACACAGTATATGAAACACAGCTACAGTATATGAAACACAGCTACAGTATATAAAACACAGCTACAGTATATGAAACACAGCTACAGTATATGAAACACAGCTACAGTATATGAAACACAGCTACAGTATATAAAACACAGCTACAGTATATGAAACACAGCTACAGTATATGAAACACAGTATATGAAACACAGCTACAGTATATGAAACACAGCTACAGTATATGAAACACAGCTACAGTATATGAAACACAGCTACAGTATATAAAACACAGCTACAGTATATGAAACACAGCTACAGTATATGAAACACAGCTAGAGTATATGAAACACAGCTACAGTATATAAAACACAGCTACAGTATATGAAACACAGCTACAGTATATAAAACACAGCTACAGTATATGAAACACAGCTACAGTATATGAAACACAGTATATGAAACACAGCTACAGTATATAAAACACAGCTACAGTATATAAAACACAGCTACAGTATATGAAACACAGCTACAGTATATGAAACACAGCTACAGTATATAAAACACAGCTACAGTATATGAAACACAGCTACAGTATATGAAACACAGCTACAGTATATGAAACACAGCTACAGTATATAAAACACAGCTACAGTATATGAAACACAGCTACAGTATATGAAACACAGCTACAGAATATGAAACACAGCTACAGTATATGAAACACAGCTACAGTATATGAAACACAGCTACAGTATATGAAACACAGCTACAGTATATAAAACACAGCTACAGTATATGAAACACAGCTACAGTATATGAAACACAGCTAGAGTATATGAAACACAGCTACAGTATATAAAACACAGCTACAGTATATGAAACACAGCTACAGTATATGAAACACAGCTACAGTATATAAAACACAGCTACAGTATATGAAATGATCTCAAACAGTACTTGAACCCGAGTATGGGAGGGGTAGAAGTTGTCCTAGTTGAAAGTCTGCTCCTCTGCATTAATGGAGCTCATTTATCTGAAAATCGAAGTGGAGGAAGGGCAAAAGGATGGAATAGGGCAGGATGGAGGGATGGAGGGGGGAGGGATGGAGGGGGGATGGGGGAGTGGAGGGATGGAGGGGGGATAGAGGGGGAGGGATGGAGGGGGGATGGAGGGATGGAGGGATGGAGGGGGAGGGATGGAGGGGGGATGGAGGGATGGAGGGGGATGGAGGGGGGAGGGATGGAGGGGGGATGGGAGAGTGGAGGGATGGATGGGGGATGGGGGAGTGGAGGGATGGAGGGGGGATGGAGGGGGAGGGATGGAGGAGGGATGGAGGGATGGAGGGGGGATGGAGGGATGGAGGGGGGATGGGGGAGTGGAGGGATGGAGGGATGGAGGGGGGATGGAGGGATGGAGGGATGGACGGGGGATGGATGGATGGGGGATGGGGGATGGGGGAGTGGAGGGATGGAGGGATGGACGGGGGATGGATGGATGGGGGATGGGGGAGTGGAGGGATGGAGGGATGGAGGGGGGATGGGGGAGTGGAGGGATGGAAGGATGGAGGGGGAGGGATGGAGGAGGGATGGAGGGATGGAGGGGAAATGGAGGGGGGATGGAGGGGGGATGGATGGATGGGGGATGGGGGAGTGGAGGGATGGAGGGGGGATGGGGGAGTGGAGGGATGGGGGGATAGAGGGGGAGGGATGGAGGGGGGATGGAGGGATGGAGGGGGATGGAGGGGGGAGGGATGGAGGGGGGATGGGGGAGTGGAGGGATGGATGGGGGATGAGGGGGAGGGATGGAGGAGGGATGGAGGGGGGATGGAGGGGGGATGGAGGGGGGATGGGGGAGTGGAGGGATGGAGGGGGGATGGGGGATGGGGGGATGGAGGGATGGAGGGGGGATGGGGGAGTGGAGGGATGGAGGGGGGATGGGAGAGTGGAGGGATGGAGGGATGGAGGGGGGATGGAGGGATGGAGGGATGGAGGGATGGATGGGGGATGAATGGATGGGGGATGGGGGAGTGGAGGGATGGAGGGATGGATGGGGGATGGGGGAGTGGAGGGATGGAGGGATAGAGGGGGGATGGGGGAGTGGAGGGATGGAGGGGGGATGGAGGGATGGAAGGGGGATGGAGGGGGGATGGGGGAGTGGAGGGATGGAAGGGGATGGAGGGATAGAGGGGGGATGGGGGAGTGGAGGGATGGAGGGGGGATGGGGGAGTGGAGGGATGGAGGGATGGATGGGGGAGTGGAGGGATGGAGGGGGGATGGAGGGATAGAGGGGGGATGGGGGAGTGGAGGGATGGAGGGGGGATGGGGGAGTGGAGGGATGGAGGGATGGATGGGGGAGTGGAGGGATGGAGGGATGGAGGGGGGAGTGGAGGGATGGAGGGGGGATGGAGGGATGGAAGGGGGATGGAGGGATGGAGGGGAGATGGGGGAGTGGAGGGATGGAGGGGGGACGGAGGGGGGGTGGGGGGATGGAGAGATGGAGGGGGGGTGGGGGGATGGAGGAGCTTTTTACGTGCCCCATCAAAATGCCACTACCCTCTTCTCTCCTTCAGGAGTTTGTCATTTTAGGTCACCTTGGTAGAGGGGTAAGCGTCTGTGCGTGTGTTTGTGTGCGTGTTTGAATGTGTTTATGTGTGTCAGTACCATGCCGGTTCAGAAAATGTTCAGGAGGAGGAGAGACAGGAAGGTTCAAGTCAATAATGTAGAGAAGGGGGTTGAGGATGGAATTATGAGAGACTAATGCAGCCGGATAGGAGAGACTAATGCAGCCAGATATGAGAGACTGATGCAGCCGGATATGAGAGACTAATGCAGCAGGATATGAGAGACTAATGCAGCAGGATATGAGAGACTAATGCAGCAGGATATGAGAGACTAATGCAGCAGGATATGAGAGACTAATGCAGCCGGATATGAGAGACTAATGCAGCAGGATAGGAGAGACTAATGCAGCCGGATATGAGAGACTAATGCAGCAGGATATGAGAGACTAATGCAGCCGGATGTGAGAGACTAATGCAGCCGGATATGAGGGGATCAAATAAATAGTTTAGAAGAACAGAATGATCTCAGAGTGTTATCCATGGTCTCCTCAATCCTCTCCTTCTTCCCCAGGGAACATAGAATACAGCTGTCCGGCAACAAACGAGTGTGAGATCACCAAGAGGAGACGCAAATCCTGCCAGGCTTGTCGTTTCATGAAGTGTCTCAAAGTAGGCATGCTCAAAGAGGGTGAGTTCACATCCCATTTGTCTCTGTCTCTCTCTCGCTCTCGCTCTCTCTCTCTGTCTCTCTCTGTCTCTCTCTCTGTCTCTTTCTGTCTCTCTCTCTCTCTCTTTCTCTCTCTGTCTCTCTCTCTGTCTGTCTCTCTCTCTCTCTCTGTCTCTCTCTCTCTCTCTTTCTCTCTCTGTCTCTCTCTCTGTCTGTCTGTCTCTCTGTCTCTCTCTGTCTCTCTCTCTCTGTCTCTGTCTCTCTCAATTCAATGGGGTTTTATTGGCATGGGAAATGTGTTGACATTGCCAAAGAAAGTGAAATAAACAATAAACAAAATAGAGAAGACATTCTCTCTCTCTTTCTGTCTGCTCTCTCTCTCTCTCTCTCTCTCACTCTCTCTCTGTCTGTCTGTTCTCTCCCCCTCTCTATCTCTGCTTTGTCCCAGCTTATTGATCCACTAAATGCTTTCCGAACATCCCAAGTCACTTCCTGCTTGTGTTGTTGCTCCTGCAGTGAAGGGCCAATGGAAATACAGGGGGGAAATCTAGTCAATAGATTTTTTTTAGGTGGCAGAGTAGCTTAGTCCTTTCCTGTTACAGTTTCCTTGGAAGTGTTATGGGTTTACACATAATGTTGACCGGTATAAGTATGTGGACCTGCGGCACTTGTGGCTGTAATTCAACTCAACACAATTTTTCAATACTACTGTCATACTGTATATGGTTTAATATGAAAAGCTAATTTGGGTGGTTTATTTCCAATTTCTCTTGTAACACTCAGTTGTGTGAAGAACAAATCCTGGTTGTGTCTCAAATGGCCCCCTCTGGCACCAAAGGACTCAATGGGGCTTCATATGGCTCTATAGGGCTTCATAGGGCTCCATAGGGCGTCATAGGGCTCCATGGGGCTTCATAGGGCTCCATAGGGCTCCATAGGGTTTCATAGGGCTTCATAGGGCTCCATGGGGCTTCATAGGGCTCCATAGGGCTCCATAGGGTTTCATAGGGCTCCATAGGGTTTCATAGGGCTCCATATGGTCTAAAGTAGTGCACTATTTAGGGAACAAGCTGCCATTTCAGGTACCGCCCACAAACAATAAACCACATCACAGTCCCCTAACAATAAACCACATCACAGTCATTGTAAATATACACCACTATGAACACTTTCCAGTTCCACATGTCATGGCACCAGCCAACCAGCCAACAGACAGACAGACAGTTAAATACTGTCTAGTTATGTGGAGCCAGATCATGTGTCAATTTATTGGTAGCCTTCCACCAATAAGCCTATAACCCACCTTTAACAACATAGCTGTGTGTCTGTCAGTAAGCCTATAACCCACCTTGAACAACATAGCTGTTTGTACATCAGTGGGCATATAACCCACCTTTAACAACATAGCTGTGTGTCCATCAAAAAATAAACTAGGCCTTCCACAGATACGCTTTTGTTCTGTCATAACCACCCTATGATTTACCCCAACCACCCCACCGGTTTCCATCTAACCACCCGCTCTCATGTTTCCTTCATCAGTCTGATGTCTCCATCCCCCCCACCCCAGCAAGAAGGGCGCTGGCCAGCCGTAGCTTTAACCGCGGGCCAGAACAAATGAAGCTCAGAAATTAACCTCATGTGATTAGCGAGTGCTGATGGGGAGAATCTGTGGGTATTGTCTATATAGCAGGTCGGACTAACCCCTCGATGCAGACAATAAGAGTGTGCCTCTGCCTCGGCCCGGCTGCCTCTGCCCCGGCCCGGCTGCCTCGGCCCCGGCTGCCTCTGACTCGGCCCGGCTGCCTCTGCCCCGGCCCGGCTGCATCTGCCCCGGCCCGGCTGCCTCGGCCCCGGCTGCCTCTGCCCCGGCCCGGCTGCCTCTGCCCCGGCCCGGCTGCCTCTGCCCCGGCCCGGCTGCCTCTGCCCCGGCCCGGCTGCCTCTCACTACTAGGGGTACCTGTCACGGATCCCTCCGGAACTTTCATCACCTACACCTGTCCCCTGTTTCCACTGATTAGTACTTGTATAAGTATGCCCCTTGGTTTCCGTTGTCTGTCCATTATTGTCACAATGTCCAGTGGGGCGTGTGAGTACCTGTGCTGTGTGTTTTGGGCTTTCGTTCCCTTGTGGATTGTGCAGGTGATTACGGGTCTCGTCCCGTTGTGTTAAATCATTGTGCGCGTGTGTTATTTATTCGAGGTACTCCTCGCTCTTTTGTTTTTGGGTTTCAACCCTGTGTTTTTTGTAAAGTGTTTGTTTGTTCTTCGCCCCCGTGTATTTACAGGGCACGCCTAAAACCCCTATTACGCATTCCTGCGCCTGTCTCCCGAATCATTTGTCCCAACGTTAACAGCGCCAGCCTGGTATCGTATCAAAACCATTTTTATTTGTTACATGCAGCAGGTGAAGACTTAAACACAAGCCCTTAACGAACAATGCAGTTCAAGAAATAGAGTTAAGAAAATATTTACTGTAAAAATGTTATAAAATAAAAATAAAATGTATTAATAATAACAAGGCTATATACAGGGGGTACCGGTACCGGGTCAATGTGGAGGCTATATACAGGGGGTACCGGTACCGGGTCAATGTGGAGGCTATATACAGGGGGTACCGGTACCGGGTCAATGTGGAGGCTATATACAGGGGGTACCGGTACCGGGTCAATGTGGAGGCTATATACAGGGGGTGCCGGTACCGGGTCAATGTGGAGGCTATATACAGGGGGTGCCGGTACCGGGTCAATGTGGAGGCTATATACAGGGGGTGCCGGTACCGGGTCAATGTGGAGGCTATATACAGGGGGTGCCGGTACCGGGTCAATGTGGAGGCTATATACAGGAGGTTCCGGTACCGGGTCAATGTGGAGGCTATATACAGGGGGTGCCGGTACCGGGTCAATGTGGAGGCTATATACAGGGAGTGCCGGTACCGGGTCAATGTGCTGGGGTACAGGTTAGTCGAGGTAATTTGTAAAGTGACGGTAGCAGAGAGAACAGTCTATGAGTTGGGTGACTTGAGTCTTTGACATTTTTTGGGGGTCTTCCTCTGACATCGCCTATTGTATATACAGTAGGTCCTGGATGGCAGGAATCTTGGCCCCAGCAATGTATTGGGCCGTTCACACTACCATCTGTAGCGCCTTACAGTCAGATGCCGAGCAGTTTCCATACCAGGCGGTGATGCAACCATGCTCTCGATGGTGAATCTGTAGAACATTTTGAGGATCTGGGGCCCCATGCCAAATCTTTTCAGTCTCCGTAGGGGGAAAAGTTGTTGTCGTGCACTCTTCGCAAATGTCTAGGTGTGTTTGGACCATGATAGTTCATTCAGGAACCAATATACTCAGTCAGTTAGGAAAGCTAAGGCTAGCTTTTTCAAACAGAAATTTGCATCCTGTAGCACTAATTCCAAAAAGTTCTGGGACACTGTAAAGTCCATGGAGAATAAGAGCACCTCCTCCCAGCTGCCCACTGCACTGAGGATAAGCATTTTGCTACGGCTGGCCATGCTTTCCACTTGGCTAACCCAACCCTGGCCAACATCTCAGCACCCCCTGCAGCAACTTGCCCAAGCCCCCCCACCCCCCGCTTCCTCTTCACCCAAATCCAGACAGTTCTGGATTTGGGTGAAAGAGATGCAAAATCTGGATCCCTACAAATCAACTGGGCTAGACAATCTGGACCCTCTCTTTCTAAAATTATCCACCAAATTGTTGCAACCTCTATTACTAGCCTATTCAACCTCTCTTCCGTGTCGTCTGAGATCCCCAAAGATTGGAAAGCTGCCGCGGTCATCCCCCTCTTCAAAGGGGGAGATACTCTAGACCCAAACTGCTATAGACCTATATCCATCCTACCCTGCTTTTTTAAATCTTCGAAAGCCAAGTGAACAAAGAAATCACCGACCATTTCGAATCCCACTGTATCTTCTCCGCTGTGCAATCTGGTTTCCGAGCTGGTCATGGGTGCACCTCAGCCATGCTCAAGGTCCTAAACGATATCATCACGGCCATCGATAAAAGACAGTACTGTGCAGCCATCTTCATCGACTTGGCCAAAGCTTGATAAACTACATTTTCAGAGTAGCTTCCCCAACACTGACCTCCAAGGTCAGTGATGATAGAACGTATGAGAAAAGATATCTTACATTTTCTAAATGTATTTCATATATTTCCACCAAGAGGTTGGTTATTGCTGTCCCCAGTCCACCTGACCGTGCTGCTGCTCCAGTTTCAACTGTTCTGCCTTATTATTATTTGACCCTGCTGGTCATTTATGAACATTTGAACATCTTGGCCATGTTCTGTTATAATCTCCACCCGGCACAGCCAGAAGAGGACTGGCCACCCCACATAGCCTGGTTCCTCTCTAGGTTTCTTCCTAGGTTTTGGCCTTTCTAGGGAGTTTTTCCTAGCCACCGTGCTTCTACACCTGCATTGCTTGCTGTTTGGGGTTTTAGGCTGGGTTTCTGTACAGCACTTTGAGATATCAGCTGATGTACGAAGGGCTATATAAATACATTTGATTTGATTTTGATTTGATATAAGCTTCTGCTCTAAGCTAAGGGGATCTGATTTTTAAAGGGTCAGGTGCTTGGGTTCTAGCATTCTAGGAAACATTAAACCTCTTGACTGACTTGAACAAAGCCCATGTATTGAAAGGAAGTGAAAGACAGAGAGCAGAGGGAGAAAGACACACACACATACCTATTTCTGCCCGGACCAGGGCGTGGTGTCTTCAACAGTAGTGGTTAGTGGTCGGTACCAGGGGGTGGTGTCTCCAACAGTAGTGGTTAGTGGTCGGTACCAGGGGGTGGTGTCTCCAACAGTAGTGGTTAGTGGTCGGTACCAGGGGGTGGTGTCTCCAACAGTAGTGGTTAGTGGTCGGTACCAGGGGGTGGTGTCTCCAACAGTAGTGGTTAGTGGTCGGTACCAGGGGGTGGTGTCTCCAACAGTAGTGGTTAGTGGTCAGTACCAGGGGGTGGTGTCGTCAACAGTAGTGGTTAGTGGTCGGTACCAGGGGGTGGTGTCTCCAACAGTAGTGGTTAGTGGTCGGTACCAGGGTGTGGTGTCTCCAACAGTAGTGGTTAGTGGTCGGTACCAGGGGGTGGTGTCTCCAACAGTAGTGGTTAGTGGTCGGTGCCAGGGGGTTGTGTCTCCAACAGTAGTGGTTAGTGGTCGGTACCAGGGGGTGGTGTCTCCAACAGTAGTGGTTAGTGGTCGGTACCAGGGGGTGGTGTCTTCAACAGTAGTGGTTAGTGGTCGGTACCAGGGGGTGGTGTCTCCAACAGTAGTGGTTAGTGGTCAGTACCAGGGGGTGGTGTCTTCAACAGTAGTGGTTAGTGGTCGGTACCAGGGGGTGGTGTCTCCAACAGTAGTGGTTAGTGGTCGGTACCAGGGAGTGGTGTCTCCAACAGTAGTGGTTAGTGGTCGGTACCAGGGGGTGGTGTCTATCCTCTGAGATTGTTATAAAACCTAATCAAAATCAGTAAATAAATGTAGGGCTCAATTGATGAGGAGACCAGCGGTACCTGCATTTCCAACAAGTCTCCTTAATGAAAGGTTGTGTGTGTGTGTGTGTGTGTGTGTGTGTGTGTGTGTGTGTGTGTGTGTGTGTGTGTGTGTGTGTGTGTGAGGAAAGGGTGTATAGTTTTGTGCGACCTTGTGTGTGTGTGTGTGTGTGTGTGTGCCTTTGTGTGTGTTGCGCACGAGGACAAAATCAATGAGGACGATGGAGGATGGAGGACATTACAGATTACTGACTTTCTTAGAAAATCAGGCTGCTGATACTTCTGTCGCGGGCCAGACAGAGCGCTGCCAGACCCGAGGTGTGTTAAACAAGGGAAATAGTTTCTGAACGTTGGCTAACATTTTAAATGTGTCAGCTAACAGTCTGAGAAGGTAGTGTGTGTCTGTTTTGGGTCTAACTGTCACCATAAATAATCCTGTGGCCATGTAGGCTTCTGTTAGTACTAGGAATAGCAAAGTACATTGCAACTAAATTATTTTTTGCTGAAAAGTCACAATTATTCTGACAAAAATAATCTGTTTGATGTTTCACTGTAACATTTTGTAATATTAATTAAAATCGTCCAATTGAAATAGTTTCTCGGAAACATGTTCGCCGTAAACAGAAGCCTTGTTCCGTTTGCGGCCACTGGTCTGGACAGACAGGCTTGGTCTGTGAGATGACCGACAGGGGCGGCAGGGGCGGACTGGCCATAGGGCATTTCGGGCAAAAGCCAGATGGGCTGGTCTATTCTTAGTCCAGGGGGCCTGTCTAACTTGGCGGTTAGGCACAAAATGACCATTATTTGGCTTATATCGGGGGCCTCTAGGTGGGAAAATGGGCCTGTGTGTGGGGTCTCTAGGAAAGAAATGAGCCGGAGTGTAAGAAACGCCCGGGCCGATGTCTGGTTCCAGTCCTTCCCTTGTTCGCTAGAGTTCAGTCTGGTAAAAGGTCACAGGACTCAATGGAAAATATGTCACTTAATTATAACTTGCAAGGAGGTATTGCCAGGAGACCAGCTATCTGTACTGACCAGGAGACCAGCGATCTGTACTGACCAGGAGACCAGCTATCTGTAGCTACCAGGAGACCAGCTATCTGTAGCTACCAGGAGACCAGCTATCTGTACTGACCAGGAGACCAGCTATCTGTACTGACCAGGTGAGCAGCTATCTGTACTGACCAGGTGAGCAGCTATCTGTACTGACCAGGAGACCAGCTATCTGTACTGACCAGGAGACCAGCTATCTGTACTGACCAGGAGACCAGCTATCTGTAGCTACCAGGAGACCAGCTATCTGTACCAACCAGGAGACCAGCTGTACTGACCAGGAGACAAGCTATCTGTAGCTACCAGGGGACCAGCTATCTGTAGCTTCCAGGAGACCAGCTATCTGTATTGACCAGGAGACCAGCTGTACTGACCAGGAGACAAGCTATCTGTAGCTACCAGGGGACCATCTATCTGTAGCTACCAGGAGACCAGCTAGCTGTACTTACCTGGAGATCAGCTATCTGTACTGACCAGGAGACCAGCAATCTGTAGCTACCAGGAGACCAGCTATCTGTACTGACCAGGAGACCAGCTATCTGTACTACCAGGAGACCAGCTATCTGTACTACCAGG
Source organism: Oncorhynchus mykiss (assembly GCF_013265735.2). NCBI lineage: Eukaryota > Metazoa > Chordata > Actinopteri > Salmoniformes > Salmonidae > Oncorhynchus > Oncorhynchus mykiss. The sequence continues at coordinate 41,252,563 of NC_048568.1, read as the reverse complement.
AGATCAGCTATCTGTAGCTACCAGGAGACCAGCTATCTGTACTGACCAGGAGACCAGCTATCTGTACTACCAGGAGATCAGCTATCTGTAGCTACCAGGAGACCAGCTATCTGTACTGACCAGGAGACCAGCTATCTGTACTACCAGGAGACCAGCTATCTGTAGCTACCAGGAGACCAGCTATCTGTAGCTACCAGGAGACCAGCTATCTGTACTGACCAGGAGACCAGCTATCTGTAGCTACTAGGAGACCAGATATCTGTAGCTACCAGGAGACCAGCTATCTGTAGCTACCAGGAGACCAGAAATCTGTACTACCAGGAGACCAGCTATCTGTACTGACCAGGAGACCAGCTTTCTGTACTGACCAGGACACCAGCAGTCTGTACTGACTAGGAGACCAGCTATCTTTACTGACTAGGAGACCAGCTATCTGTACTGACTAGGAGACCAGCTATCTGTACTGACTAGGAGACCAGCAATCTGTACTGACCAGGAGACCAGCTATCTGTAGCTACCAGGAGACCAGCTATCTGTACTGACCAGGAGACCAGCTATCTGTACTGACCAGGAGACCAGATATCTGTACTGACCAGGAGACCAGCTGTACTGACCAGGAGACCAGCTATCTGTAGCTTATGTCAGAATCGTATCACCTAAGCATGCTGGGATGTTAATTGCTTAATTAACTCAGGAACCACCCCTCTGTGGAAGCACCTGAGTTCAATATACTTTCTATCCCTCATTTCATCAAGTGTTTCCTTTATTTTGTCAGTTACATGTAGGTATTTTTGTCAGGACAACGTCATTTAGCGTGGGGTCAACTGGTCCAACTCATTGATCTCTCAACACGCGTCAGATAGCACTGGTTAATTCTGTCTTTGATGTAATATATCTTGTTCTTGCAGTGTGTTTGAGTATTTTCGTACAAATTCATGAATTAATCTAGGCAGACTACACTCTACACCCTAAACCCTACACCAAAAACCTACACCATACACCCTAAAACCTACACACTAAACCCTATACCCTACACCCTAAACCCTACACCCCACAAACTATACCCTAAACCCTAAATTCTACATCCCAAACCATACACTCTAAACCCTACACTGTAATCTCACCCTCCTCCTGGACCACAGATAAGAATCAGCCTAGTCTGTTGTAAGCAGACATGAACAGGGGAGTAACATTGGGGCCTTTTTCTCCCCACCCCTCACTCTCTTTATTTCTCTCTCTCCCCATCTCTCTCTGTCTCTCTGTCTCTCTGTCTCTCTCCCCATCTCTCTCTGTCTCTCTGTCTCTCTGTCTCTCTCTCTCCCTCTCTTTCTTTCTTTCTCTCTCTCTCTCTCCCCATCTCGCTCTCTCTCTCCCCCCATCTCTCTCTCTCTCTCCCCCATCTCTCTCTCTCTCTCTCCCCCATCTCTCTCTCTCTCTCTCTCTCCCCCATCTCTCTCTCTCTCTCTCTCTCTCTCCCCCATCTCTCTCTCTCTCCCCCATCTCTCTCTCTCTCCCTCTCTCTCTCTCTCTCTGTCTCTCTCTATCTCTCTCTCCCTCTTTCTTTTTTTTTCTCTCTCTCTCTCTCCCCATCTCTCTCTCTCTCTCCCCATCTCTCTCTCTCTCTCTCTCTCTCTCTCTCTCTCTCTCTCTCTCTCTCTCCCTCTCTTTCTTTCTCTCTCTCCCTCCAGCCAGAAACACAGAAGGTTATTAAAGTAATATCCAATATCCAGACTCTGTCAAGCCTGTTCCTGATCGATAGATGAACCAATACAGTGAGATCGTGTGCTGTAGAATCATTGATGCTGTCTCTGCACGAGTCTGTGATCTCCTACACCACATCCACCCAAATGTTTCTGAATCCCACTTCCTGATAACAAGCTATGTTGATATCTTCCTTTACTTTAGCCCGATCACTGAAATACTTTTTTTTTGTTATAGCAAAATAAAAAGCAGTTTAGAGTTAGCTTGTAAGCTCCGACTCACAGCTGCACACTCATAGCAGGAGTGTGAAAAAAAACCCAGACGAGGCTACTACTTCCCATTGGTCGACAGACAGACAGACGGACGGACAGACAGACCTGCCTGTCCGTCAGCACAGTGGTCAGCATCTATGTGGCCTTTAGGGGTGTTGAACGACCATGCACTTGGCCTGTCACACACACACACACACACACACACACACACACACAGCCTGGTTGGGCCTGTCCTCACTGCAGTGACAGGTGATAGATCAGACACAGCAGCTAACATGTGTTCCTCTGAAGACTGGGATTTAGGGAGGTGTTGACCCCTTTACACACACAGACACACACACACACACATACAAGCACGCAATCACACTGAAAACCAGTTCTCAACACCATGACTGTGAACACCACGCACGCACGCACGCACACACACACACACACACCCTGGCAGTGTGAACACACACGCGGTAATGCTCCATCTGGACATGGAGAGTGGGACCTGAAGTGTAAAACAAGGTTGTCAGAATTGTCGTGGGAGAACAACTCTGGCTTTGTCTTGCCTGTTTGGGGAAGCAGGTGGGAGGCCATCTCGTCCCTCGCTCACCTCCCCTCCCTCCAGCCCCCTGGGATTAAACAGATGCTGTCACACGCTTTGGTTGATCTGATGTTGACAGGGTAGTGGGTCTGTGTCACAAATGACAACCTATTCTCTATATAATGACAACCTATTCTCTATATAATAGTACTTATTCTCTCTATAATGACAACCTATTCCCTATGTAATAGTACTTATTCCCTATATAATGACAACCTATTCCCTATATAATGACAACCTATTCCCTATATAATGACAACCTATTCTATTCCCTATATAATAGTACTTATTCCCTATATAATGACAACCTATTCCCTATATAATGACAACCTGTTCCCTATATAATGACCACCTATTCCCTATATAATGACAACCTATTCCCTATATAATGACAGCCTATTCCCTATATAATGACAGCCTATTCCCTATATAATGACAACCTATTCTCTATATAATGACAGCCTATTCCCTATATAATAGTACTTATTCTCTATATAATGACAACCTATTCCCTATATAATGACAACCTATTCCCTATATAATGACAGCCTATTCCCTATATAATGACAACCTATTCTCTATATAATGACAGCCTATTCCCTATATAATAGTACTTATTCTCTATATAATGACAACCTATTCCCTATATAATGACAACCTATTCCCTGTATAATGACAGCCTATTCCCTATATAATGACAGCCTATTCCCTATATAATGACAACCTATTCTCTATATAATGACAGCCTATTCCCTATATAATAGTACTTATTCTCTATATAATGACCACCTATTCCCTAAATAATGACAACCTATTCCCTATATAATGACAACCTATTCCCTATATAATGACAACCTGTTCCCTATATAATGACAACCTATTCTCTATATAATGACAACCTATTCCCTATATAATGACCACCTATTCCCTATATAATGACAGCCTATTCCCTATATATTGACAACCTATTCTCTATATAATGACAACCTATTCCCTATATAATGACAACCTATTCCCTATATAATGACAACCTATTCCCTATATAATGACAACCTGTTCCCTATATAATGACAACCTATTCCCTATATAATGACAGCCTATTCCCTATATAATGACAACCTATTCTATTCCCTATATAATGACATCCTATTCCCTATATAATGACAACCTATTCCCTATATAATGACAACCTATTCCCTATATAATGACCACCTATTCCCTATATAATAGTACTTATTCCCTATATAATGACAACCTATTCTCTATATAATGACAACCTATTCCCTGTATAATGACAACCTATTCCCTATAGAATGACAACCTATTCTATTCTCTATATAATGACATCCTATTCCCTATATAATGACAACCTATTCTATTCTCTATATAATGACATCCTATTCCCTATATAATGACAACCTATTCCCTATATAATGACAACCTATTCTATTCTCTATATAATGACATCCTATTCCCTATATAATGACAACCTATTCTATTCTCTATATAATGACATCCTATTCCCTATATAATGACAACCTATTCTATTCTCTATATAATGACATCCTATTCCCTATATAATGACAACCTATTCCCTATATAATGACAACCTATTCTCTATATAATGACAACCTATTCTCTATATAATGACAACCTATTCTCTATATAATGACAGCCTATTCCCTATATAATGACAGCCTATTCCCTATATAATGACAACCTATTCTATTCTCTATATAATGACATCCTATTCCCTATATAATGACAACCTATTCTATTCTCTATATAATGACATCCTATTCTCTATATAATGACAACCTATTCCCTATATAATGACAGCCTATTCCCTATATAATGACAACCTATTCTATTCTCTATATAATGACAACCTATTCCCTATATAATAGTACTTATTCTCTATATAATGACAACCTATTCCCTATATAATGACAACCTATTCTCTATATAATGACAACCTATTCCCTATATAATGACCACCTATTCCCTATATAATGACAACCTATTCCCTATATAATGACAACCTATTCTCTATATAATGACAACCTATTCCCTATATAATGACAGCCTATTCCCTATATAATGACAACCTATTCTATTCTCTATATAATGACAACCTATTCTATTCTCTATATAATGACATCCTATTCTCTATATAATGACAACCTATTCCCTATATAATGACAGCCTATTCCCTATATAATGACAACCTATTCTATTCTCTATATAATGACAACCTATTCCCTATATAATAGTACTTATTCCCTATATAATGACAACCTATTCTCTATATAATGACAACCTATTCTCTATATAATGACAACCTATTCCCTATATAATGACAACCTATTCCCTATATAATGACAACCTATTCTCTATATAATGACAACCTATTCCCTATATAATGACCACCTATTCCCTATATAATGACAACCTATTCTCTATATAATGACAACCTATTCTCTATATAATGACCACCTATTCTCTATATAATGACAACCTATTCTCTATATAATGACAAACTATTCCCTATATAATGACAACCTATTCTATTCTCTATATAATGACAACCTATTCTCTATATAATGACAACCTATTCTCTATATAATGACCACCTATTCCCTATATAATGACAACCTATTCCCTATATAATGACAGCCTATTCTCTATATAATGACAGCCTATTCCCTATATAATGACAACCTATTCTCTATATAATGACAACCTATTCTCTATATAATGACAACCTATTCCCTAAATAATGACAACCTATTCTATTCTCTATATAATGACAACCTATTCTCTATATAATGACAACCTATTCCCTATATAATGACAGCCTATTCTCTATATAATGACAGCCTATTCCCTATATAATGACAACCTATTCTCTATATAATGACAACCTATTCTCTATATAATGACAACCTATTCCCTAAATAATGACAACCTATTCTATTCTCTATATAATGACAACCTATTCCCTATATAATGACAACCTATTCCCTATATAATGACAACCTATTCTCTATATAATGACAACCTATTCTCTATATAATGACAAACTATTCCCTATATAATGACAACCTATTCTATTCTCTATATAATGACAACCTATTCTCTATATAATGACAACCTATTCTATTCTCTATATAATGACAACCTATTCCCTATATAATGACAACCTATTCTATTCTCTATATAATGACAACCTATTCTCTATATAATGACAACCTATTCTATTCTCTATATAATGACAACCTATTCCCTATATAATGACAACCTATTCTCTATATAATGACAACCTATTCCCTATATAATGACAACCTATTCTATTCTCTATATAATGACAACCTATTCCCTATATAATGACAACCTATTCTATTCTCTATATAATGACAACCTATTCCCTATATAATGACAACCTATTCTCTATATAATGACCACCTATTCTCTATATAATGACAACCTATTCCCTATATAATGACAACCTATTCTCTATATAATGACAACCTATTCCCTATATAATGACATCCTATTCCCTATATAATGACAACCTATTCTATTCTCTATATAATGACAACCTATTCCCTATATAATGACATCCTATTCCCTATATAATGACAACCTATTCTCTATATAATGACAACCTATTCTCTATATAATGACCACCTATTCTCTATATAATGACAACCTATTCCCTATATAATGACAACCTATTCTATTCTCTATATAATGACAACCTATTCTCTATATAATGACAACCTATTCTATTCTCTATATAATGACCACCTATTCTCTATATAATGACAACCTATTCCCTATATAATGACAACCTATTCTATTCTCTATATAATGACAACCTATTCCCTATATAATGACATCCTATTCCCTATATAATGACAACCTATTCTATTCTCTATATAATGACAACCTATTCTCTATATAATGACAACCTATTCTCTATATAATGACAACCTATTCTATTCCCTATATAATGACAACCTATTCTATTCTCTATATAATGACAGCCTATTCCCTATATAATGACAGCCTATTCTCTATATAATGACATCCTATTCTCTATATAATGACAACCTATTCTCTATATAATGACAACCTATTCTCTATATAATGACAACCTATTCCCTATATAATGACATCCTATTCCCTATATAATGACAGCCTATTCCCTATATAATGACAACCTATTCCCTATATAATGACAACCTATTCCCTATATAATGACAGCCTATTCCCTATATAATGACAACCTATTCCCTATATAATGACAGCCTATTCCCTATATAATGACAACCTATTCCCTATATAATGACAACCTGTTCCCTATATAATGACAACCTATTCTCTATATAATGACAGCCTATTCTCTATATAATGACCACCTATTCCCTATATAATAGTACTTATTCCCTATATAATGACAACCTATTCCCTATATAATAGTACTTATTCCCTATATAATGACAACCTATTCTCTATATAATGACAACCTATTCTCTATATAATGACCACCTATTCCCTATATAATAGTACTTATTCCCTATATAATGACAACCTATTCTCTATATAATGACAACCTATTCTCTATATAATGACAACCTATTCTCTATATAATGACAGCCTATTCCCTATATAATGACAACCTATTCCCTATATAATGACAGCCTATTCCCTATATAATGACAACCTATTCTCTATATAATGACAACCTATTCTCTATATAATAGTACTTATTCTCTATATAATGACAACCTATTCTCTATATAATGACAACCTATTCTCTATATAATGACAACCTATTACCTATATAATGACAACCTATTCTATTCTCTATATAATGACAACCTATTCTATTCCCTATATAATGACAACCTATTCTCTATATAATGACCACCTATTCCCTATATAATGACAACCTATTCTCTATATAATGACAACCTATTCTCTATATAATGACAACCTATTCCCTATATAATGACAACCTATTCCCTATATAATGACAACCTATTCCCTATATAATGACAACCTATTCTCTATATAATGACAACCTATTCCCTATATAATAGTACTTATTCTCTATATAATGACAACCTATTCCCTATATAATAGTACTTATTCTCTATATAATGACAACCTATTCCCTATATAATGACAACCTATTCCCTATATAATGACAACCTATTCCCTATATAATGACAACCTATTCCCTATATAATGACAGCCTATTCCCTATATAATGACAACCTATTCTCTATATAATGACAACCTATTCCCTATATAATAGTACTTATTCCCTATATAATGACAACCTATTCCCTATATAATGACAACCTATTCCCTATATAATGACAACCTATTCTCTATATAATGACAACCTATTCTCTATATAATGACCACCTATTCCCTATATAATAGTACTTATTCCCTATATAATGACAACCTATTCCCTATATAATAGTACTTATTCCCTATATAATGACAACCTATTCTCTATATAATGACAACCTATTCTCTATATAATGACCACCTATTCCCTATATAATAGTACTTATTCCCTATATAATGACAACCTATTCCCTATATAATAGTACTTATTCCCTATATAATGACAACCTATTCTCTATATAATGACAACCTATTCCCTATATAATGACAACTTATTCCCTATATAATGACAGCCTATTCCCTATATAATGACAACCTATTCCCTATATAATAGTACTTATTCCCTATATAATGACAACCTATTCTCTATATAATGACAACCTATTCCCTATATAATGACAACTTATTCCCTATAGAATGACAACCTATTCTCTATATAATGACAACCTATTCCCTATATAATGACAACCTATTCCCTATATAATGACAACCTATTCTCTATATAATGACAACCTATTCTCTATATAATGACAACCTATTCCCTATATAATGACAACCTATTCCCTATATAATGACAACCTATTCCCTATATAATGACAACCTATTCCCTGTATAATGACAACCTATTCTCTATAGAATGACAACCTATTCTCTATATAATGACAACCTATTCCCTATATAATGACAACCTATTCCCTATATAATGACAACCTATTCCCTATATAATGACAACCTATTCCCTATATAATGACAACTTATTCCCTATATAATGACAACCTATTCCCTATATAATGACAACCTATTCCCTATATAATAGTACTTATTCTCTATATAATGACAACCTATTCTCTATATAATGACAACCTATTCCCTATATAATGACAACCTATTCCCTATATAATGACAACCTATTCCCTATATAATGACAACCTATTCCCTATATAATGACAACCTATTCCCTATAGAATGACAACCTATTCTCTATATAATAACAACCTATTCTCTATATAATGACAACCTGTTCCCTATAGAATGACAACCTATTCCCTATATAATGACAACCTATTCTCTATATAATGACAACCTATTCCCTATATAATGACAACCTGTTCCCTATAGAATGACAACCTATTCTCTATATAATGACAACCTGTTCCCTATATAATAGTACTTATTCCCTATAGAATGACAACCTATTCCCTATATAATGACAACCTGTTCCCTATAGAATGACAACCTATTCCCTATATAATGACAACCTGTTCCCTATAGAATGACAACCTATTCTCTATATAATGACAACCTATTCCCTATATAATAGTACTTATTCTCTATATAATGACAACCTATTCCCTATATAATGACAACCTATTCTCTATATAATGACAGCCTATTCCCTATATAATAGTACTTATTCTCTATATAATGACAACCTATTCCCTATATAATGACAACCTATTCTCTATATAATGACAACCTATTCTCTATATAATGACAACCTATTCTCTATATAATGACAACCTATTCCCTATATAATGACAACCTATTCCCTATATAATGACATCCTATTCCCTATATAATGACAACCTATTCTCTATATAATGACAACCTATTCTCTATATAATAGTACTTATTCTCTATATAATGACAACCTATTCCCTATATAATGACAACCTATTCTCTATATAATGACAACCTATTCTCTATATAATGACAACCTATTCTCTATATAATGACAGCCTATTCCCTATATAATGCATTACATTTGAGCAGGGCCCATTTGAAACGAAGCCATTGACTGTCATGCAGGCCAGGACGATGGATGGAAATGGGGTCTACGCTCCTCATCTGTCTGGCTCCTTTAAGCTCCCTCTGACCCTGCCAGCCTTCCCACCCATTCTGACACGTTCCCTAGAAACAAGTAGCCCCCAGCAGCCTGACAGGTGAGAGACTCAAAATAGTGCCCTTTCCGATGCACACACACACGCACACACACGCACGCGCACGCACGCACACACACATATTGTTTTGAGCTGAAAGGGAAGGCAGGGGACCAATGACCTAAAGATGGTTCTATATGAACACATCACACATAGACTTAGCTGAGCTCATCGCTATGCCCCTCCCACCTTCCCCCATCTCCCCTCTCACCCCCCACCTCCCCTCTCTCCCCTCTCACCCCCCACCTCCCCTCTCTCCCCTCTCACCCCCACCTCCCCTCTCTCACCCCCACCTCCCCTCTCTCCCCTCTCACCCCCACCTCCCCTCTCTCCCCCACCTCCCCCACCTCCCCTCTCTCCCCTCTCACCCCCACCTCCCCTCTCTCACCCCCACCTCCCCTCTCTCCCCTCACCTCCCACCTCCCCTCTCTCCCCTCTCACCCCCTACCTCCCCCCATCTCCCCTATCACCCCCCACCTCCCCTCTCTCCCCTATCACCCCCCACCTCCCCTCTCTCCCCTCTCTCCCCACCTCCCCTCTCTCCCCCACCTCCCCTCTCTCCCCTATCACCCCCCACCTCCCCTCTCTCCCCCACCTCCCCTCTCTCCCCTATCACCCCCCACCTCCCCTCTCTCCCCCACCTCCCCTCTCTCCCCTATCACCCCCCACCTCCCCTCTCTCCCCTATCACCCCACTCTCTCCCCTCTCACCCCCACCTCCCCTCTCTCCCCTATTACCCTCCTCTCTCCCCTCTCACCCTCCACCTCCCCTCTCACCCCCCACCTCCCCTCTCCTATCCCCACCTCCCCTCTCCTATCCCCACCTTCCCTCTCTCCCCTCTCACCCCCCTCTCTCCCCTATCACCCCCTCTCTCCCCTCTCACCCCCCAACTCCCCTCTCCTATCCCTACCTCCCCTCTCACCCCCCCACCTCCCCTCTCCTATCCCCACCTCCCCTCTCTCCCCTCTCACCCCCCACCTCCCCTCTCTCCCCTCTCCTATCCCCACCTTCCTTCTCTCACCTCTCTCCCCCCTCCTTGGTATTCATACTTCATTAGACTCCATAACCATAAGATGTTGCTAAATGCTTAAAAGATGATCTGAGCTCCTAACCCTGACTTTACAGAACTGAGTCCAACTATGGTACTGAGTCCAACTGGACTATGTTGTCTGAGCCTAAATGGGCTACAGGTCTAAGGTGTAGGAATGCGTGGAGAGGGGTGTCACAACCACAGAGATGACACACACACACGTCCCTCAGCCAGGGTCACATCCAGAGGAGGTTCTCAGTACAGAACCCTGTGACATGACAGAGGCGGTTCTCAGTACAGGACCCTGTCACATGACAGAGGCGGTTCTCAGTACAGGACCCTGTCACATGACAGAGGAGGTTCTCAGTACAGGACCCTGTCACATGACAGAGGCGGTTCTCAGTACAGGACCCTGTCACATGATAGAGGAGGTTCTCAGTACAGGACCCTGTCACATGACAAAGGAGGTTCTCAGTACAGGACCCTGTCACATGACAGAGGAGGTTCTCAGTACAGGACCCTGTCACATGACAGAGGCGGTTCTCAGTACAGGACCCTGTCACATGACAGAGGCGGTTCTCAGTACAGGACCCTGTCACATGACAGAGGCGGTTCTCAGTACAGGACCCTGTCACATGACAGAGGAGGTTCTCAGTACAGGACCCTGTCACATGACAGAGGAGGTTCTCAGTACAGGACCCTGTCACATGACAGAGGACATAATCCAGCCAAACTACAATCAGGCTCCACACGCATATACACACACACCAACTTGACTACACTCTCTCCTTGCTCTCTGGCCTCCACGGAAGGTGGTTAGCGCCAAGCTCTTCATTCCTGTCAGGGCCTACTAATTATGGACCTGTTGGACGGTCCAGTTCCTGTCACATGATTCTGACTGGGCCCAGAGCATGTGTTTGTTTGTGCTTCTGTGTTTGTGCTTCTGTGTGTGTGTGTTTCTGTGTGTGTTTCTGTGTGTGTGTGTGTGTGTGTGTGTGTGTGTGTGTGTGTGTGTGTGTGTGTGTGTGTGTGTGTGTGTGTGTGTGTGTGTGTGTGTGTGTGTGTGTGTGTGAGTGAGAGAGAGAGAGAGACAGAGATAGAGAGAGCATTCATGCGTGAAAAGGGGGGTAGATCTGTACCTATCAGGCGTGAAAAGGGGAGTAGATCTGTACCTATCAGGCGTGAAAAGGGGGGTAGATCTGTACCTATCAGGCGTGAAAAGGGGGGTAGATCTGTACCTATCAGGCGTGAAAAGGGGGGTAGATCTGTACCTATCAGGCTCACAGGGTAAAATATCAACTTTGCAACACGTCTCTGGACGTTTCTAGATACACGTTTCTAGATACACGTTTCTAGATACACGTTTCTAGATACATGCTTCTAGATACACGTTTCTAGATACACGTTTCTAGATACACGTTTCTAGATACACTTTTCTGGATACACGTTTCTAGATACACTCCTCTGTTTAATCGTTCCATGAAATGACCTTATTTAAACCCTATTGGCCGCAACCCTTTTTACTCAATAGTTTATAGGTCAATAACGATGTGGTCATTTAGCAAAGTACCCCAGATAGTATCCTGAAATAGTATTTTCTAAATGAAACCTCAGTCCCAATTTAGCTGGAGTAATGGAGCAAACAAGAACACACTGAACAGACATCACCAGCCCTACTAATTAACAACACATCTCTGAACGGTTTGTTAAAAAACTCCCAGACAATACCAGCCCTACTGAATTAACAACACATCTCTGAGTGGTTTGTTAAAAAAACTCCCAGACAATACCAGCCCTACTGAATTAACAACACATCTCAGAATGGTTTGTTTAAAACTCCCAGACATTACCAGCCCTACTAATTAACAACACATCTCTGAGTGGTTTGTTTAAAACTCCCAGACATTACCAGCCCTACTAATTAACAACACATCTCTGAGTGGTTTGTTTAAAACTCCCAGACATTACCAGCCCTACTAATTAACAACACATCTCTTCTTCAAAGAACAAGAAGGAAAGAAGGAGACGTCTATTTACCATCCTTATTGATTAAGACGAACAAATGGAAAGCTCCATTAGTCCGGAGGCGGGGGTAGATCTCGATTTAGCCCAGACCTTCCAGGCATCACAGAATGTTTGCTGGGAAGAACCAACCGGTCCCCCCACCCCCGGAGAATCGTGGGTAATTAGGTTAGTGGATAGTTGGTGGTGTCATCAGGAAATTGAAAGACGGAACCTTAAACCCCTTTTGTTTCTAAAAGGGAATCAAAGAATTGATACAAAAATCCCACAACTTAATTCGACTTCCACTGAAACGCTGTTTGCCCGGCCCGTCTGTGCATACAAGGTTTAAGGTGAGAAGGAAGGTGTTTTATACCTTTCGTACGGAAAGCTTTCATTGCTCCATATCCAGTGAAACAAAAGTTATATCAATATCATCCTAGGTACAGCTAACTTGTTTTACTAGTTCAATGTTTTCGTTCTCCCCGTGTGATTGGAAAAATATAACTGAACGATCACAATACCATAAACCTTATTACGGTTAGCTAAATTACTTGTCAGGAAAACCAGTAACGTAGTTAGAAAAGCCACTTTGACAATTTTAAAAAAGGAACTCTGCCGTGTTTAATAATTGGCAAAGAAAAATACATGTTTTTTTCCTGAAGTGTCAGGTAAGTTTACGGTATATCTGTGTCGGGGTTAAATGGACATGTTTAGCCTTTTTATTGACTTATGAAGACAAATGGTCAACAATGTCTTGACACCAGGTAAGGACGCATACTGTATGGGCTGTAGTACCTACCAGAACCATGTCTTTAGACCATGTCTTTAACCATCTTTTTTTTAAAATATTGTTCTAATTGTAGACATTCAGTTACAGAACGTTGTTGAACATGTATTTATGTAATGTTAATGGGGATCTAACATGGCTGCCATAGAATGTTGTAGTGTCTCACAAGCATCATAATGCAAAAGCTACAGTGTTCCAAATCTATGGTTCTGGAACCTGTGTGGTTCCTGCTAGACTGGTTCTGGAACCTACCAGGACTCTGTGTGGTTCCTGCTAGACTGGTTCTGGAACCTACCAGGACTCTGTGTGGTTCCTGCTAGACTGGTTCTGGAACCTACCAGGACTCTGTGTGGTTCCTGCTAGACTGGTTCTGGAACCTACCAGGACTGTGTGGTTCCTGCTAGACTGGTTCTGGAACCTACCAGGACTCTGTGTGGTTCCTGCTAGACTGGTTCTGGAACCTACCAGGACTCTGTGTGGTTCCTGCTAGACTGGTTCTGGAACCTACCAGGACTCTGTGTGATTCCTGCTAGACTGGTTCTGGAACCTACCAGGACTCTGTGTGGTTCCTGCTAGACTGGTTCTGGAACCTACCAGGACTCTGTGTGGTTCCTGCTAGACTGGTTCTGGAACCTACCAGGACTCTGTGTGGTTCCTGCTAGACTGGTTCTGGAACCTACCAGGACTGTGTGGTTCCTGCTAGACTGGTTCTGGAACCTACCAGGACTGTGTGTGGTTCCTGCTAGACTGGTTCTGGAACCTGTGTGGTTCCCGCTAGACTGGTTCTGGAACCTACCAGGACTCTGTGTGGTTCCTGCTAAACTGGTTCTGGAACCTACCAGGACTGTGTGTGGTTCCTGCTAGACTGGTTCTGGAACCTACCAGGACTCTGTGTGGTTCCTGCTAGACTGGTTCTGGAACCTACCAGGACTCTGTGTGGTTCCTGCTAGACTGGTTCTGGAACCTACCAGGACTCTGTGTGGTTCCTGCTAGACTGGTTCTGGAACCTACCAGGCCTCTGTGTGGTACCTGCTAGACTGGTTCTGGAACCTACCAGGCCTCTGTGTGGTTCCTGCTAGACTGGTTCTGGAACCTACCAGGACTCTGTGTGGTACCTGCTAGACTGGTTCTGGAACCTACCAGGACTCTGTGTGGTTCCTGCTAGACTGGTTCTGGAACCTACCAGGACTCTGTGTGGTTCCTGCTAGACTGGTTCTGGAACCTGTGTGGTTCCCGCTAGACTGGTTCTGGAACCTACCAGGACTCTGTGTGGTTCCTGCTAGACTGGTTCTGGAACCTACCAGGACTGTGTGTGGTTCCTCCTAGACTGGTTCTGGAACCTACCAGGACTCTGTGTGGTTCCTGCTAGACTGGTTCAGGAACCTACCAGGACTCTGTGTGGTTCCTGCTAGACTGGTTCTGGAACCTACCAGGACTCTGTGTGGTTCCTGCTAGACTGGTTCTGGAACCTACCAGGCCTCTGTGTGGTACCTGCTAGACTGGTTCTGGAACCTACCAGGCCTCTGTGTGGTTCCTGCTAGACTGGTTCTGGAACCTACCAGGACTCTGTGTGGTACCTGCTAGACTGGTTCTGGAACCTACCAGGACTCTGTGTGGTTCCTGCTAGACTGGTTCTGGAACCTACCAGGACTCTGTGTGGTTCCTGATAGACTGGTTCTGGAACCTACCAGGACTCTGTGTGGTTCTTGCTAGACTGGTTTAGGAACCTACCAGGACTCTGTGTGGTACCTGCTAGACTGGTTCTGGAACCTACCAGGACTCTGTGTGCTTCTTGCTAGACTGGTTTAGGAACCTACCAGGACTCTGTGTGGTACCTGCTAGACTGGTTCTGGAACCTACCAGGACTCTGTGTGGTTCCTGCTAGACTGGTTTAGGATGAGATGAGACGGAGACTAAGAGCTTCAGACGGTGTGTTTATTTGTTGTTGCAAGATATTATCAAGCTTGTTCAAAAAATTGTAAAATGAGTACAAAACCTAGATGACTAACCTCCTCTATCATGTGATCGATTACCCATTTTAACAATACCCACCAAATTACTCTGACTCATTCTGACCCAGTGAGTTTGTGAGTAGTGAGTGTGTAATGTAGTGACTGTGTGTGTGGTATTGAGTTTGTGAGTAGTGAGTGTTTGGTATTGAGTTTGTGAGTAGTGAGTGTTTGGTATTGAGTTTGTGAGTAGTGAGTGTGTGTGTAGTGAGTGTTTGGTAGTGAGTTTGTGAGTAGTGACTGTGTGTGTGGTATTGAGTTTGTGAGTAGTGAGTGTTTGGTATTGAGTTTGTGAGTAGTGAGTGTTTGGTATTGAGTTTGTGAGTAGTGAGTGTTTGGTAGTGAGTTTGTGAGTAGTGAGTGTGTAGTGTAGTGACTGTGTGTGTGGTATTGAGTTTGTGAGTAGTGAGTGTTTGGTATTGAGTTTGTGAGTAGTGAGTGTTTGGTTGTGAGTTTGTGAGTAGTGAGTGTGTGTGTGGTAGTGAGTTTGTGAGTAGTGAGTGTTTGGTAGTGAGTTTGTGGGTAGTGAGTTTGTGGGTAGTGAGTTTGTGGGTAGTGAGTTTGTGTAGTGAGTGTGTGGTAGTGAGTTTGTGAGTAGTGAGTGTTTGGTAGTGAGTTTGTAGGTAGTGAGTTTGTGGGTAGTGAGTTTCTGAGTAGTGAGTGTGTGTGTGGTATTGAGTTTGTGAGTAGTGAGTGTGTGGTATTGAGTTTGTGAGTAGTGAGTGTTTGGTAGTGAGTTTGTGTAGTGAGTGTTTGGTAGTGAGTTTGTGAGTAGTGACTGTGTGTGTGGTATTGAGTTTGTAAGTAGTGAGTGTTTGGTAGTGAGTTTGTGAGTAGTGAGTGTTTGGTATTGAGTTTGTGAGTAGTGACTGTGTGTGTGGTATTGAGTTTGTGAGTAGTGAGTTTGTGAGTAGTGAGTGTGTAATGTAGTAACTGTGTGTGTGGTATTGAGTTTGTGAGTAGTGAGTGTTTGGTAGTGAGTTTGTGAGTCATATTGGTGGTGGCCCAGTCTAGCTGACAGAGGGACAGAAGAAGGATAGGAAGCCAGTGAAGTGATGAACAGGATTACCATGCATTGCCAATCATTGACTGATGCAGCTCAGTGGAAGCAGCCCTCTGGTCTCTGCTGGCCATCATCAAAGGAAAAACACATTGACAGACAGAGCTTTATAACGCTCTCATTGATGGGTTCAGAGGCTTGACTTTACAGCAACATAACACTATCAGTACACATTACAGTATGTAGTCTAACTACCCCAACATAATATGATCTGTGTACATACTACTACTTCATCTGGTGTATTATATTATCATCTTTGTCAATTTTTGTTTGTTGCGATAAATCACGAATCTCATGTGTTGTTGGGAACGTGATCTTGTTGTCCCGTGGTTTATTTCCAGGTGTGCGTCTGGATCGCGTGAGGGGCGGAAGACAGAAGTACAAGAGGAGAATGGGGGACACGGAGAACGGAGCCTATCTAGGCCTGACACTCCCCCCTCCTGCCAAAAAGCCGTGTGAGTCACGACAACAGTGACCCTTTCTGCCTGTATTATACTTAGGGCCCTGTGTATTGGTGTTTCATGTCACATGACCTGCGTTGTAAGCTTTTTATTATATTTTATTATTTACCTTTTTTTATTTTTTTAAGCCTTTTCCAGAAATTCTAATTACAGCATTTGTCTGACGATGGTGCTCGGCCATCTGACATAAAAAAAAAGACTATTGGGAAGTAAGATTTAAACGTTTAAATAAATAAATAATAATAATTTAATGATTCCTTTTTCAAATCATATGAGCAAAAAAAATATGTAGCTTTATCTGGAATGCTAAACCAGACAAGATAAATGCATGCCTGTCTATATAATGAATATGAACTGGGTGGGTTGAGACGATTAAATATAAAATCCCATTAACCTCTCTCTAAAAGCTTCATTGATACAAAAGTTTTGAACCCAGAATGGTTCTCCAGTAGATTACTAAGGAAATCCATTGTTTAAAAATGGCCTCTTTGTCTTTGTGCAGATTGTCTCATTTTCCATTAATTGAAAATGAAACCTTTTTCAAAGTATCTCTCTCTTTTTCAAACAAGCATTTTGCAGAGCTGGTTACAAATCTAATTTCATCCCCCTGAAAAGATACAACAAATATTATGGCTGAACTCAAATGTGCTGGTTGACAATATACCTGTTTTATAGAAAGTTTGAAAAGGCTATTTTGTTTTTTAAATGACATTTTTAAATAGAGTAGTAGAGTTGTTTATCATGGAGTTATCAGAATTGTATGGGAAGGTCTGCTCAATCCAAGATTGAGGAGGCAGGTGGCAGCGGGAGGAGGTAGGGAACTATAGGATAACAAACTGGCATAGGAATAAAAATGACATAAATAGGAAAGTAGACCCGTTTCATTTGAGGACCAGGATGTTGACAACTGTGCCATACAGATTGCAAAATAGTTGGGAAGAGATTTTAGATTTACCGATTCCATGGAACAGGGTGTATCAGTTGATATATAAAACAACTCCAGTTTCAGGACTTTGTGCTTTTACTGTGCAGAATTATTGCCACCAACAAAAGGTTGAATATTTGGGGCATAAAATCATCAAAACTCTGCAGATTTTTGTTGTGAGGATACAGAATCCATAGACCATTTATGTTGGTGTTGCCCTCAGGTAGCCTGTTTCTGGTCTCAGGTTCAGGAATGGCTGAAAATGCATAGCATTGATCTAAAATTGACCCAAGAAATAGTACTGTTAGGAGATCTGGAGAGACCGGGTCAGTCAATTACTAATACTTTTAATACATGTATTTATCTTCAACTCTCAATCTGTGGATTCTGTTCAATTAGACAGATTCAAGTTGTATGTTAAACATCGCAGAATAGATGGGCGGCAGGTTAGAGTGTTGGACTTGTAAGCGAAAGGTTGCAAGATCGAATCCCCGAGCTGACATGGTACAAATCTGTCGTTCTACCCCTGAACAAGGCAGTTTAACCCACTGTTTCTAGGCCGTCATTGTAAATAAGAATTTGTTCTTAAACTGACTTGCCTCGTTAAATAAAGGTGTAAAAAAATATCAAAAAACAATGTAACTGTTCAAAAGAGACATGATACTTAGAAACCTGAAGAGGGTGGCCAGCAGAGATCGGTGGAATGGGCTGAGGGTTGGGATGTGGCGTTAATGGGCGGGGGGATAGAATGACGGTCGAAGATAAAAGTCAAAAAAAGAATGTCAAAACAAAAATGAAGCTTCAATGACACTGAGGGGCAACGTTGTCTCTATTGCCTGAGGCTGATGCCGTGCAGGTGTTTATACAGTCATTTAAATACACACACACAAATAGTGCCATACTATTAAGTATCCTCATAAGTATCCAGTTGGTCTTGCTGTTATGATCTTTGTTGTCAATGATGTCTTTTGTTTTTTAGCGTTTTTCTGTTTTCCTTTGTTTTTCTCTTTTGTTTATTTTGTTGGTGCATCGGGGGACGGGGGAGTGGGGGTCTTGAGGGGAGGGGGGCTTTGGGGGAGTGGGGGTCTTGGGGGGAGGGGGGGCGGGGGGGCGGGGGGACGGGGGAGTGGGGGTCTTGAGGGGAGGGGACGGGGGAGTGGGGGTCTTGGGGGGAGGGGGGCTTTGGGGGAGTGGGGGTCTTGAGGGGAGGGGGGACGGGGGAGTGGGGGTCTTGGGGGGAGGGGGGGGGGCGGGGGAGTGGGGGTCTTGAGGGGAGGGGACGGGGGAGTGGGGGTCTTGAGGGGAGGGGACGGGGGAGTGGGGGTCTTGGGGGGAGGGGGGCTTTGGGGGAGTGGGGGTCTTGAGGGGAGGGGGGACGGGGGAGTGGGGGTCTTGAGGGGGGGGACGGGGGAGTGGGGGTCTTGAGGGGGGGGGACGGGGAGTGGGGGTCTTGAGGGGAGGGGGGCTTTGGGGGAGTGGGGGTCTTGGGGGAGGGGTGCTTTGGGGGAGTGGGGGTCTTGGGGGGGACGGGGGGTCTTTGGGGGAGTGGGGGTCTTGGGGGGAGGGGGGCTTTGGGGGAGTGGGGGTCTTGGGGGGAGGGGGGCTTTGGGGGAGTGGGGGTCTTGGGGGGGGGGCGGGGGGGCGGGGGGCTTTGGGGGAGTGGGGGTCTTGGGGGGCGGGGGGCTTTGGGGGAGTGGGGGTCTTGGGGGGGGGGGGATTCTGGATGGTTGGTGGCCTGGCGGTTGGGAGCTTGGGCCAGTGGCTGATAGGTCACTGGATCGGGTCCCCATTTTTGACCTTGTGGGATATCTGTCGACGTGCCGTTGAGCAGGGCGTTGACCCTGGTTGCTCCTGTTGGTCACTCTGGATGGAGGAGTCTCTGCTAGATGACTCCATGTAATGTCAATGTCGAGCGGCTTCAATTGCAAGTAGATTGTAGGTTTTAATGTTCAATGGGAAAAAAAATGTTAAAATCATATGTTTTAAATAAAGGCACAAACCCAGGTCATGTGACATGATCCACTCAGGGTTCTACCACACGGGGTTCTAAACATGGTGCACGTTGGGTTGTACAACACTAACATCTCACTATGCAATCTACTCTAAACCTCTGTCCATCCACAGCCATCTAATCACACATCTTGTCTTGTTTCTCTCCCTCCCTCTCTCTCCCCCCTCTTTCTCTCTCTCTCTCCCTCCAACTCTCCTCCTCTCTCCCTCTCCCTCCCTCCCTCCCTCCAACCCCCCCCCCCCCCCCCCCCCCCCCCCACCCCCCCCCCCCCCCCCCCCCCCTCTCTTTCTCGGCCAGTGACAAAGATCGTGTCTCACCTGCTGGTGGTTGAACCAGAGAAGATCTATGCCATGCCAGACCCGACCATGCCAGACGGAGACATCAAGGCCCTGACCACTCTGTGTGACCTGGCTGACAGAGAACTGGTGGTCATCATCGGCTGGGCCAAACATATCCCAGGTAGAGGGGACTGTATTATCTACACAGAGCACTCCCAACATATCCCAGGTAGAACTGGAGGAAAGGAACATTAAAGCCACAAAACTCTTTTGAATAAGTGCTCTCATTAACTCTCTCTCTCTCACACACACCCTCTAAGGATAATGAACATCTGCTCCACATCTACCCGGAGGGGAGAGACAATTCCATATTCTCCACATGTAAATCAATAGAGAGCAACTGAAGCCGTGTGTGTGTGTGTGTGTGTGTGTGTGTGTGTGTGTGTGTGTGTGTGTGTGTGTGTGTGTGTGTGTGTGTGTGTGTGTGTGTGTGTGTGTGTGTGTGTGTGCATCCGTGCGCATGCGTGTTTGGCAGTTGGAGGATGGGGGTAGGGGTACCTCCCTTTAGTCAATGTATTCCATTTAAATTTAAAAATACAATCCTCTTACTTCCTTTTAAGACTGATTACACAAGGAGCAGTCTGTACCATTGGTTTATTTAGGGAGGTACTCCTGGTGGACTCGTTCCTCTCCTCCTCTCGACTCAAACCTACATCTGAATAGTTATACACTTTCTTAGATCTCATTGTTTTCATGAGTCTTAATTGAAAAATACAAAAATGTACTTAAGATAAATCATTTGAATTCTCTTAAAATATATCATCCCTCTGTAGATATTCCGAGCATTTACTGTTGGTATCGCTGGGTTGATCTCTCCTAAGCTATTTGCCCTGAGAGTACTGTTCTTGGGTCAGTTTCTAACCATAACCTCCCAGTGATTAAGGTTCAGTCTTGGGGGAGGGTGAGCTGATCCTGAATCTGTGGTTTACTGGAATCTGCTGATTATGTAGGACCCAGGGGCGATGTAACCTGATTAGGGAGATTACAGGGTGGACCCAGGGGAGATGTAACCTGATTAGGGAGATTACAGGGTGGACCCAGGGGAGATGTAAGGAGATTACAGGGTGGACCCAGGGGAGATTACAGGGTGGACCCAGGGGAGATGTAACCTGATTAGGGAGATTACAGGGTGGACCCAGGGGAGATTACAGGGTGGACCAAGGGGAGATTACAGGGTGGGCCCAGGGGAGATGTAACCTGATTAGGGAGATTACAGGGTGGACCCAGGGGCGATGTATCCTGATTAGGGAGATTACAGGGTGGACCCAGGGGCGATGTAACCTGATTAGGGAGATTACAGGGTGGACCCAGGGGAGATATCGTCAGCAGTGGGAGATTAGACTTCATGGTGGCCAGGTAACAGGTATCATTAACAGACCAGTAACAGGTATCATTAACAGACAGGTAACAGGTATCATTAATAGACAGGTAACAGGTATCATTAACAGACAGGTATCATTGACAGACAGGTACCAGGTATCATTAATAGACAGGTAACAGGCATCATTAACAGACAGGTATCATTAACAGACAGGTATCATTAACAGACAGGTAACAGGTATCATTAACAGACAGGTAACAGGTATCATTAACAGACAGGTAACAGGTATCATTAATAGACAGGTAACAGGTATCATTAATAGACAGGTAGCAGGTATCATTAACAGACAGGTAACAGCTATCATTAACAGACAGGTAACAGGTATCATTAACAGACAGGTAACAGGTATTATTAACAGACAGGTAACAGGTATCATTAACAGACAGGTAACAGGTATCATTAACGGACAGGTAAAAGGAATCATTAACAGACAGGTAACAGGTATCATTAACAGACAGGTAACAGGAATCATTAACAGACAGGTAACAGGAATCATTAACAGACAGGTAACAGGTATCATTAATAGACAGGTAACAGGAATCATTAACAGACAGGTAACAGGTATCATTAATAGACAGGTAACAGGTATCATTAATAGACAGGTAACAGGAATCATTAACAGACAGGTAACAGGATTCATTAACAGACAGGAAACAGGTATCATTAACAGACAGGTAACAGGAATCATTAACAGACAGGTAACAGGAATCATTAACAGACAGGTAACAGGTATCATTAATAGACAGGTAACAGGTATGATTAACATCCTAATGATCAGTCCATTATTAGCCTGCTAAGAAGGAGTGAGGACCCTCTCTTTCAAATAGTTTAACTGGCACCCAAACACATGTAGGAAAAAGTTTGAAACAGTGCGTTCGGAAAGTATTCAGACACCTTGATTTTTCCACATTTTGGTACGTTCCAACCTATTGATTTGTTTTTTCCTCAATCTACACATAATACCCCAGAATCACAAAGCAAAAATAGGTTTTTATACATTTTTTTGCAAATGTATAAAAATTGAAATATCACATTTACATAAGTATTCAGGCATTGAATCAGTACTTTGCTGAAGCACCTTTTGCCCGCGATTACAGCCTCAGTATGACACTACAAGCTTGGCGCACCTGTATTTTGGGGAGTTTCTCCCATTTCTTCTCTGCAGATCCTCTCAAGCTCTGTCAGGTTGGATGGGGAGCGTTGCTGCACAGCTATTTTTCAGGTCTCTCCAGAGATGTCAGATAGGGTTCAAGTCCGGACTCTGGCTGGGCCACTCAAGGACATTCAGAGACTGTGTAAAAAGTGAATGGGTCTGAATACTTTCCGAATGTACTGTATCCGCGACTACTTTAACTATTGTGGCTACATATCTATTTTTAGGTGTTTAAATTAAATATATTTGGAAGTATGTTGTGCTATAAGACAGCCAGGCCACCCCCTCGTGATACCTTACGGCATTTCAAGTTGAGTGAACAAACGTGCAAAAATGTGCGAACATAAAATGCAAGCTACTCGTTGCATGTGTTTGTTAGTGAGACCTCAGACCGTTTGACTTTGTAGGATCCATCAGGACAGTGGTTTGAGGGGATGACGCGGCTTAGCTTGAATAGTAGACACACACACACACACACACACACAGGCCTCATAGCGTTGTCACTCATTGTCATGGGGAGTACTGATTGGCTGTTACTTATACTGTACATGCTGTCATGACAACCAGGCAAGAATGATTGGCATGGCTGCCACAGGTCAGAGGTCACCGTTAATTTGTGCAGCTGCACGGAACGGTCACCACTTACAGTACAATCATACTATATGCATGCACTCACTGTTAATGATTCCTCTCTCGTTCACACACAACCCTGCCACACTGTTAGATGAGAGGGGGGGAGAGATGTCTCTCTCTCCACCATGGGCCCAGTCATGTCATTACCTCTCTCTTTATTGGGCCAATGATGGCCCTTAGGAGCACTGTAATGATGGCAAATGAATAGAGAGTGAACTGCTGAGAGAGAGAACTGTTATCTGTTAGGGCTCTATGAGAGATAACTGTTATCTATTAGTGCTCTATGAGAGATAACTGTTATTTATTAGGGCTCTATGAGAGAGAACTGTTATCTATTAGGGCTCTATGAGAGAGAACTGTTATCTATTAGGGCTCTATGAGAGAGAACTGTTATCTATCAGGGCTGGCTATCTGTTTTTCGACAGCACAGTCTGGAATATATTCTGGTATTCATCCGATAACATAGAGGAGTTTACTACATCAGTCACCGGCTTCATTAATAAGTGCATTGAAGGGGCCTTCCGAGCGGCGCAGCAGTCTAAGGCACTACATCGCAGTGCTTGAGGCGTCGCTACAAACCCGGGTTTGATCCCGGGCTGTGTCACAACCGGCCGTGACCGTGAGTCCCTTCTAACATGTAATGCCAAAAACAGATTAGATGAACTGGAATGAGAGCTGTGGGCATTAAAAGAGAAGTAAGCAAACCATGTCCCTAATGAGTCACCGCCCCTACATTATCACTAAAGCTGTCTGCATACTAGGATCGGTTTGCTCCTAGCAGAACTCGGCTAGGCGAAGTGAACATCTGTGCCTCGCATCTTCCCTTAAAAGACCTTTGCTTGAAAAACTAGAAAAAAAGCATCTATAGCACTGTTTGTCCAATTTGAGACGGCATAGTGTGTACTGGCTATCTCAAAAACAGTTTGAATTCATCTAAGAACTCGAGAAATCTGTCATTAATTTAGAAGTTTTTGCCCGAGGAGATCTTAGTCGTTCAATTTTACATCTGACTAATCTGATTCTGAAGAATCTCTACTGATGACCAATCACAGATGAAGGGGCGTAGACTTCGGCTACCGAACTTCAGCTTACCCCGAGAAAAAATTGTTGTGTGAACGAGCAGCCGGGGGAAAAAAAACCTTGCCGAAGTCCAAAACAAACAAAAAATGGCACAACACGTACGTCATTGTAATATATGCACAAACTGTTTCGGATGGGAAGCATACGGGCGCCTTGAAACCGCAAAGAACACTTCAGTCCGTAGCTCAAACACAGTAGTTATAAAAATTAATAAATAAATTAAAAAGAGGGGTTTAGAAGCCCTACTATCACGCCAGTGTGATCGTGGGACTCAAGAAAACACATGGGGGCTTGAGCTCACCGACCTGACTGCAGAGTGAGGTCAAAGGTCGGCGTATAGATGAGATGGAAACCGTGCTTGTCCATTTGTAGAGTTGGAATCAGAGCAAAACATTTTGTTGTCCTTTTACAGTGTCATTACTTTATCTACAGCATACTTACTGACTGTATCTGATACCTGATTAACATACACAAACATGTATTTATTTCACCGTTATTTAACCAGGTAGGCAAGTTGAGAACAAGTTCTCATTTACAATTGCGACCTGGCCAAGATAAAGCAAAGCAGTTCGACACATACAACGACACAGAGTTACACATGGAATAAAACAAACATGCAGTCAATAATACAGTATAAACAAGTCTATATACAATGTGAGCAAATGAGGTGAGATAAGGGAGGTAAAGGCAAAAAGGCCATGGTGGCAAAGTAAATACAATATAGCAAGTAAAACACTGGAATGGTAGATTTGCAGTGGAAGAATGTGCAAAGTAGAGATAAAAATAATGGGGTGCAAAGGAGCAAAATAAATAAATAAATTAAATACAGTAGAGGTAGTTGTTTGGGCTAAATTATAGGTGGGCTATGTACAGGTGCAGTAATCTGTGAGCTGCTCTGACAGCTGGTGCTTAAAGCTAGTGAGGGAGATAAGTGTTTCCAGTTTCAGAGATTTTTGTAGTTCGTTCCAGTCATTGGCAGCAGAGAACTGGAAGGAGAGGCGGATATACATATATAAATATACATAGTGTTATTCCTTCCTATCTACAGCAGACTTACTGACTGTATCTGATACCTGATTAACATACACAAATATACATACAGTGTATGTATATATATATATATACTGAGTATACCTTCCTAATATTGAGTTGCAGCCCCCTTTGCCCTCAGAACAGCCTCAATTCGTTGGGTCATGGACTCTACAAGGTGTTGGAAAGCGTTCCACAGGGATGCTGGCCCATGTTGACTCCAATGGTTTCTACAATTGTGTCAAGTTGGCTGGATGTTCTTTGGGTGGTGGACCATTCTTGATACACACAGGAAACTGTTGAGTCTGAAAAACCCATCTGCTCTGCAGTTCTTGACATGAACCGGTGTGCCTGGCACCTACTACCATACCCCGTTCAAAGGCACTTAAATCTTTTGTCTGGCCCCTTTGAACGACACACATACACAATCCATGTCTCAATTGCCTCAAAGCTTTAAAATCCTTCTTTAACCTTTTTAACTTTTTTGTCTCCTCCCCTTCATAAAATCCACTGATTGAAGTGGATTTGAAGTGATATCAATAAGGGATCATAGCCTTCACCTGGATTCTCCTGGTCAGTCTGTCATGGAAAGAGCAGGTGTTCTTAATGTTTTGTCCAGTCAGTGTATGTTACATTTACATGTTAATCACTTAGCAGTATGTTACATTTACATGTTAGTCACTTAGCAGACACTCTTACAGGAGAAACGAGGGTTAAGCCCCAACGCTCTTACAGGAGACACGAGGTTTAAGCCCCAACGCTCTTACAGGAGACACGAGGTTTAAGCCCCAACGCTCTTACAGGAGACACGAGGGTTAAGCCCCAACGCTCTTACAGGAGCCACGAGGTTTAAGCCCCAACGCTCTTTCAGGAGACACGAGGTTTAAGCCCCAACGCTCTTACAGGAGCCACGAGGTTTAAGCCCCAACGCTCTTACAGGAGCCACGAGGTTTAAGCCCCAACACTCTTACAGGAGCCACGAGGTTTAAGCCCCAACGCTCTTACAGGAGCCACGAGGTTTAAGCCCCAACGCTCTTACAGGAGCCACGAGGTTTAAGCCCCAACACTCTTAACCATTAGGCTTCCAGTCACCCTATATCTACGCTGTAAAAAACAAAAAAAACAGTCAAACTCAAGGCCGCACAGGGTGCCAAACATTAACCGTAAAAATAGATACGATTTTTTTTGTAGATTCAAATTAAAATCTTTTAATTAAATGACAGACTTTTACATTAAAAGTAAGAGTGACAACAACTGTTAATTAACAGACATTCCCTGCTTTCGATAGGCTAAAATTATAGAAAGAAAAACAGTCATTTCTGATAAAAGTTTTAAGATGTGAATGAACTGGAACATATTGTTCGAAATGCGTTCTAAATAGCCAATGTTTGGGGTAAATCACTATATTTACAGTTTTCAACAGTAATTATATATAAATACACATTAAAATACAATACTTTCTGTTTTAAAGTAATACATAAATAGTTGCCATATTTTGGGGTAAACCTCTGTGTATTTGCTGTATTCCACAGTCATTTCATAGGATTGCCTTATCAAAATGCAGCACATTTTTGTAATTATGCGCTAGACATGGTTGATTTCATAACATTGTTATTAAAAAAATACTCGGAATCAAAAGCCGACGGAAAAAATCTTAGGGTCACATTTTAAATGCTGCCGTAAGAGCCCTTTGCGCCTGTGTGTCGAGTGGTCCATATTGAAGCGCCTCAATTTCACCTATCCCGTGCTACCCCTGCTTCTCTCACAGCCACAGAACAGCTTCACAGAACGAAATTATAAAGTCCAGTTGCACAATCCCGTTAAAGTTTACACACCCCTTGCAAATCTTAAAAATTAGGGGATTCAAAATATATTTAAAAAAAATAAATAATAATAATCTACAAAATACAATACTTTCTGATTTAAAGTAAGTTTTAAGTGTTTTTAAAGGTGTAAATCTACAGATCTACTCCACCATTTTCAAAGCGAAACAAAGTTAAAGAGTCCCTTTGTTGAAGCACCCATTGGCAGTCATTACAGCTGTAAATAATTCTCAATGAGATTCGACCGACTTTGTAGAACTCTTAGGGAAAACATATTAATTAAGGACACCTGCTGTTTGACTTGACAGACTGACCAGGTGAATCCAGGTGGAAGCTATGGTCCGTTATTGACGTCAGTTGTTAAAATCCACTTCAGATCAGTGTAGATGAAAAGGGAGGAGACGAGTTAAAGAATGATTTTAAAGCCTTGAGACAATTGAGATTGTGTATGTGTGCCATTCAGAGGGTGAACGGATAAGACAACGATTGAAGTGCCATTGAACGGGGTAATGGTAGTAGGTGCCAGGCGCACCGGTTTGAGTGTGTCAAGAACTGCAACGCTGCTGGGTTTTTTCACACTCAACACTTTCCCGTGTGTATCAAGAATGGTCCATCACTAAAAGCACATCCAGCCAATGGTCGAAAATGGGGCATTCATGAAAGCGGACATTAAGGAGGCTGACATGAAGTGTGCAGAGCAACAGGCAGGCTACAGTTGCGACAGTCCAGTGCAACATTGGTGCCCAAAGACCCCGTAAAATAATGCACAACTCGTCGTACTTTCACACGAATGGGGTACGGCAGCCAATGACCTGACAGAGTTCCACCTCTTTCAGGAGAAAGACTAGAAACTGCGGTTACAGAGGGCTGAGAAACGAAAACATTGGAGAATTGGAAAAACGTTCAGCCCGGTCTGATGAATCCTGGTTCCTGCTGTTTCACGCTGATGGGAGGACGAGGGAGTACATGGGAGGACGAGGGAGTACATGGGAGGACGAGGGAGTACATGGGAGGAAGGGGGAGTACATGGGAGGACGAGGGACGAAATGGGAGAACGAGGGACGAAATGGGAGAACGAGGGAGTACATGGGAGGACGAGGGAGTACATGGGAGGACGAGGGAGTACATGGGAGGAAGGGGGAGTACATGGGAGGACGAGGGAGAACATGGGAGGAAGGGGGAGAACATGGGAGGAAGAGGGAGAACATGGGAGGATGAGGGAGTAAATGGGAGAACGAGGGAGTACATGGGAGGACGAGGGAGTACATGGGAGGACGAGGGAGAACATGGGAGGACGGGGGAGAACATGGGAGGAAGGGGGAGAACATGGGAGGACGAGGGAGAACATGGGAGGACGAGGGAGTACATGGGAGGAAGGGGGAGTACATGGGAGGACGAGGGAGAACATGGGAGGAAGGGGGAGAACATGGGAGGACGAGGGAGAACATGGGAGGACGAGGGAGTACATGGGAGGAAGAGGGAGTACATGGGAGGAAGAGGGAGTACATGGGAGGAAGAGGGAGAACATGGGAGAACGAGGGAGTACATGGGAGGACGAGGGAGTACATGGGAGGACGAGGGAGTACATGCGTCCATCATGCCGCATGGCAACATTGTAGGCTGGTGGTGGCGTGGGGTGTGTTTTCATGGCACACATTGGGCCCCTTGATAAACGTGTTTTAACATAATATCTGAACCTCATAGCCAATCAGGTGCATCGCTTCATGTCCGCAGTCTATCCAACTGCAAATATATATATTTTTTTCTGCAGGACGATGCCCCTATGCCACAAGGCTAGATTTGTCCGGGAATAGTTCCACAAACATGACAGTGAATTCAGCTTACTGCAGTGGCCTGCCCAGACACCAGAAGCATTGGAGTCAACATGGGTCAGCGTCCCTGTGGAACGCTTTCGACACCTTGTAGAGTCCATGACCGCCCCGACAAATTGAGTCTGTTCTGAGGGCAAAAGGGGGTGCAACTCAACATCAGGAAGGTGTTCCTAATGTTTTGGACAATCAGTGTACAGTTTTTGCAAACTGAGTTTCTAGTGATCGTGACTCCGATACATTCCCAGAGTAAAAATATACATATTTTACCCCGCTTGTTCGTTAGTAAACTGTGTCAAATTTGCTGGAAATTGTATTTTCTTTGTGACCTAGCTCCTTGATTTAACTAATAAATGTGGGAAATTACAATTGGGTATTTGATTTAAAATCGCCATGCTGGTGTGAAAGTCAAACACCCTCCACATGGAGCCAATAAGGCAAACCAATATATATATATATATATATATATATATATATATATATATATATATATATATATATATTCGGCCTAAACCTGACCTATCCTCCTCTAGGATTCTCCAGCCTGTCTCTGGCAGACCAGATGAGTCTACTGCAGAGTGCCTGGATGGAGATCCTGGTCCTGAGCATCGTGTTCCGCTCGTTGGCCTGTGAGGAGGAGCTGGTGTATGCCGAGGACTATGTGGTGGATGAGGAGCACGCTCGTCTATCTGGCCTGCTGGACCTGCACGTTGCCATTCTGCCTCTGGTCCGACGCTATAAGAAGCTGAGCGTGGAGAAGGAGGAGTTTGTCACGCTCAAGGCCATCGCCCTCGCTAACTCAGGTACGGACACAGATGACAGACACAGTCAGAAATGCACAAACATACACACACGCACAAATTATTATTACTATATTTGCTGAAATATGTCAGACTCATAACACACTTGTTGATAGAAGACACAGGAAACAGTCCCCCTTAAAGATTGACATTAGAGTATGTCTGAATGGTCAATCTCTGGTAAATCTAAGTAGCTGACATGTAATTAAAACAAAACAAAATGTCGCCAATCTCAGAGGGCGATCGCATCCACACAGACGATCTGAGATAAGAGGGGACAAAGGGGTCAACAACACGGCTGTTTAATTAAATGTCCCTGCTGTGCCACTGTGTGTGTGTGTGTGTGTGCGTGCTCGCCTCTTCTGAAGGCACGTGTGTGTGTGTATAGCGTCTGTGTGTGATTGTCAGTGTTCTCTATCTCTTTTCTCTCTCCCTCTTTTTCTCTCTCCCTCTCCTCCCCTCTTTCTCTCTCCTCCCCTCTTTCTCTCTCCTCCCCTCTTTTTCTCTCTCCTCCCCTCTTTCTCTCTCCTCCCCTCTTTTGCCCCCCCCCTCTCTCTCTCTCTCTCATCTTTCTCTGTCTCTATAACAGTAGCTTCCTGCCAGCTCTCCACAGCCAAGGGAGATATATTTAGCATTTCATTAGGAAAACAGTATATGTCAATAAAATGTGTTAAGTGGAGTGGAATGAGCATCAGGGAGCGACGGGGCTTGTTTGTTTCCATGTGAAGATGCCTCTCTCCTATCGACAGTTTGCTTGTCCCCTTACTAATCAATGACTGTTTGGAGGGTCCTGTCCCCTTACTAATCAATGACTGTTTGGAGGGTCCTGTCCCCTTACTAATCAATGACTGTTTGGAGGGTCCTGTCCCCTTACTAACCAATGACTGTTTTTTTTCTCCTGGGATGGAGAGAGGTATAACAGAAAGGGATGGAGAGAGGTATAACAGAACGAGAAAGGGATGGAGAGAGGTATAACAGAAAGGGATGGAGAGAAGTATAACAGAAAGAGAAAGGGATGGAGAGAGGTACAACAGAAAGAGAAAGGGATGGAGAGAGGTATAACAGAAAGAGAAAGGGATGGAGAGAGGTATAACAGAAAGAGAAAGGGATGGAGAGAGGTATAACAGAAAGGGATGGAGAGAGGTATAACAGAAAGAGAAAGGGATGGAGAGAGGTATAACAGAAAGAGAAAGGGATGGAGAGAGGTATAACAGAAAGAGATGGAGAGGTACAACAGAAAGAGATGGAGAGAGGTACAACAGAAAGGGATGGAGAGAGGTATAACAGAAAGAGAAAGGGATGGAGAGAGGCATAACAGAAAGAGAAATGGATGGAGAGAGGTACAACAGAAAGAGATGGAGAGGTACAACAGAAAGAGATGGAGAGAGGTACAACAGAAAGGGATGGAGAGAGGTACAACAGAAAGAGAAAGGGATGGAGAGAGGTATAACAGAAAGAGAAAGGGATGGAGAGAGATATAACAGAAAGAGAAAGGGATGGAGAGAGGTATAACAGAAAGGGATGGAGAGAGGTATAACAGAAAGGGATGGAGGGAGGTATAACAGAAAGAGAAAGGGATGGAGAGAGGTACAACAGAAAGGGATGGAGAGAGGTACAACAGAAAGGGATGGAGAGAGGTACAACAGAAAGGGATGGAGAGAGGTACAACAGAAAGGGATGGAGAGAGGTACAACAGAAAGGGATGGAGGGAGGTATAACAGAAAGAGAAAGGGATGGAGAGAGGTACAACAGAAAGGGATGGAGAGGTATAACAGAAAGAGAAAGGGATGGAGAGAGGTACAACAGAAAGGGATGGAGAGAGGTATAACAGAAAGAGATGGAGAGGTACAACAGAAAGGGATGGAGAGAGGTATAACAGAAAGAGAAAGGGATGGAGAGAGGTATAACAGAAAGGGATGGAGAGAGGTATAACAGAAAGGGATGGAGGGAGGTATAACAGAAAGAGAAAGGGATGGAGAGAGGTACAACAGAAAGGGATGGAGAGAGGTACAACAGAAAGGGATGGAGAGAGGTACAACAGAAAGGGATGGAGAGAGGTACAACAGAAAGGGATGGAGAGAGGTACAACAGAAAGGGATGGAGGGAGGTATAACAGAAAGAGAAAGGGATGGAGAGAGGTACAACAGAAAGGGATGGAGAGGTATAACAGAAAGAGAAAGGGATGGAGAGAGGTACAACAGAAAGGGATGGAGAGAGGTATAACAGAAAGAGATGGAGAGGTACAACAGAAAGGGATGGAGAGAGGTATAACAGAAAGAGAAAGGGATGGAGAGAGGTACAACAGAAAGGGATGGAGAGAGGTATAACAGAAAGAGATGGAGAGGTACAACAGAAAGGGATGGAGAGGGGTATAACAGAAAGGGATGGAGGGAGGTATAACAGAAAGAGAAAGGGATGGAGAGAGGTATAACAGAAAGGGATGGAGGGAGGTATAACAGAAAGAGAAAGGGATGGAGAGAGGTACAACAGAAAGGGATGGAGAGAGGTATAACAGAAAGGGATGGAGAGGTACAACAGAAAGAGAAAGGGATGGAGAGAGGTATAACAGAAAGAGAAAGGGATGGAGAGAGGTACAACAGAAAGGGATGGAGAGGTACAACAGAAAGAGAAAGGGATGGAGAGAGGTACAACAGAAAGGGATGGAGAGAGGTATAACAGTAAGAGAAAGGGAGGGATAGAGGTATAACAGAAAGAGAAAGAGATGGAGAGAGGTACAACAGAAAGAGATGAAGAGCGGTATAGAGTGGTTGGTAGAAGGGGATCAGAGAAGCTGAGAGGCCCGGCCAGCTGAGAGGCCCGGCCAGCTGAGAGGCATTTGAACACTGTCTCACAGAAATCTGGTGCCGTAGGTGTGTGTTTGTGTGACAGCTGTGGAAAATCATGGCCATTGATTTAGTAATTAGCTCAGTATCGATGGGATCTACTCCAGCCAGCTGATGGATTACATGGAAATTGTTTCTTCAAAGTTAGTTTTGCATTGCGCCCTTCACACACTGAACACAAACACACACGCATGCATGCACACACACAACCACAAACACACACACACACACCAACACACATGCACACACAACCACACACACACACACACATGCACACACAACCACACACACACACACACACACACACACACACACACACACACACACATGCATGCATGCACACACAACCACACACACACATGCATGCACACACACAACCACACAAACATGCACACAGGCACACACAGCGCACACACACACATGCACAGCGGAGTATAGGACCACATGAAGACTGGAACAGAACACATGTGGAGGCTAGTTAATTTCCCTAGATAGAAAGATAATTTATACAGAAGGTGTGTGTGTGTGTGTGTGTGTGTGTGTGTGTGTGTGTGTGTGTGTGTGTGTGTGTGTGTGTGTGTGTGTGTGTGTGTGTGTGTGTGTGTGTGTGTGTATGTGTGTGTGTGTGTGTGTGGTTGTGTGTGCATGTGTGTGTGTGTGTGCATGTGTGTGTGTGTGTGTGTGTGGTTGTGTGTGCATGTGTGTGTGTGTGTGTGTGTGTGTGTGTGTGTGTATGTGTGTGTGTGTGTGTGTGTGGTTGTGTGTGCATGTGTGTGTGTGTGTGTGTGTGTGTGTGTGTGTGTGTGTGTGTGTGTGTGTGTGTGTGTGTGTGTGTGTGTGTGTGTGTGTGTGTGTGTGTGTGTGTGTGTGTGTGTGTGTGTGTGCGTGTGTGTGTGTGTGTGTGTGGTTGTGTGTGCATGTGTGTGTGTGTGTGTGTGTGTGTGTGTGTGTGTGTGTGTGTGTGTGTGTGTGTGTGTGAGAAAACGGCTAGCTGCCTGGTAAGAGACAGTTAGGAACATAATTAACCCTTTACTTTCTTCTGCCTCAATTTCTTCTTCTTCTCTTCTTTTACTGTGTTAAGTGCCATGGTGACTCATCCGTTGATGTATAAACAGGCAGTCCCGTGGTGACTCATCCATTGATGTATAAACAGGCAGTCCCATGGTGACTCATCCGTTGATGTATAAACGAGCAGTCCCATGGTGACTCATCCATTGATGTATAAACAGGCAGTCCCATGGTGACTCATCCGTTGATGTATAAACAGGCAGTTCCATGGTGACTCATCCGTTGATGTATAAACAGGCAGTCCCATGGTGACTCATCCAGTGATGTATAAACAGGCAGTCCCGTGGTGACTCATCCGTTGATGTATAAACGAGCAGTCCCATGGTGACTCATCCATTGATGTATAAACAGGCAGTCCCATGGTGACTCATCCGTTGATGTATAAACAGGCAGTCCCATGGTGACTCATCCGTTGATGTATAAACAGGCAGTCCCGTGGTGACTCATCCGTTGATGTATAAACAGGCAGTCCCGTGGTGAATCATCCGGTGATTTATAAACAGGCAGTCCCATGGTGAATCATCCGGTGATTTATAAACAGGCAGTCCCATGGTGACTCATCCGTTGATGTATAAACAGGCAGTCCCGTGGTGACTCATCCGTTGATGTATAAACAGGCAGTCCCGTGGTGAATCATCCGGTGATTTATAAACAGGCAGTCCCATGGTGAATCATCCGGTGATTTATAAACAGGCAGTCCCATGGTGAATCATCCGGTGATTTATAAACAGGCAGTCCCATGGTGACTCATCCGTTGATGTATAAACAGGCAGTCCTGTGGTGACTCATCCGTTGATGTATAAACAGGCAGTCCCATGGTGACTCATCCAGTGATTTATAAACAGGCAGTCCCATGGTGACTCATCCAGTGATTTATAAACAGGCAGTCCCGTGGTGACTCATCCGTTGATGTTTAAACAGGCAGTCCCGTGGTGAATCATCCGGTGATTTATAAACAGGCAGTCCCATTTTGTGTCTCTCATGAAAGATTATGTTGTCCTGTGTTCTAAACATTACCCAGTTCACAGAACCAGACATTTTCCACTGCATTTCAAGTGTCAACTCGATCCAGTTAGGCTGCTGTGCAAATCAAATGCACTTTCTAACAGCGTTATCCCTAACCCGGGAAATCCACTAGCCAACATGTGATTGTATTTTGGACTAAGCAGACTTCATATAAAGTGGAGGTTCGCTGTGCGTTTCAGTTCAGGCTGCTTTTATCCGAGAGTGTTTGTCTATTAAGGGACTGGTTTCTCTTAAGGAAATCAGGGCCATCTGCCGCTATCCGTCACTTGAAAGATACCCTGCTAATACACACACACACACACACACACACACACACACACACACACACACACACACACACACACACACTAATGCATTAGTAGATATGTAGATATGGTACAGTATACAGAGAAATGAATATTTTTCCCTGCCTATCCACAAGGTATTTCTATTCATGCAGCCAAGCCATACTCTCCCTGGAGTCCTGGCCAAGCACAGGCATTTATTAAGTCCCGTGATTAACCATTCACTAGAGAGAGAGAGAGAGAGAGAGAGATTCAGAAATTGGATGCTTGCTAAAAAAAAAACGAGCCACTGAATTTAAAGTGGCTCCTAAAAAAAGTTTATTTGCGAGCTGCTTTTTGTTGGTATTAAATAAAAGACAACTTAAGTTTCTCCCTCTCTCCTTCCCTCTCTCCTTCCCTCCTCTCCCTCCCTCTCTCCTCTCCGTCTCCTCTCCCTCCCTCCTCTCCTTCTCTCTCTCCTTCCCTCTCTCCTTCCCTCTCTCCTTCCCTCCTCTCCTTCCCGTCTCCTCTCCCTCCCTCTCTCCCTCCCTCTCTCCTTCCCGTCTCCTCTCCCTCCCCGCCTCTCCCACCGTCCCTCCTTCTCTCCTCCTCTACCTCCGTATAGACTCCATGCATATAGAGGATGTAGAGGCTGTTCAGAGGCTCCAGGACTCTCTCCATGAGGCATTGCAGGACTTAGAAGGTGCCCACAACACGGAGGACCCTCGGCGGACAGGAAAGCTGCTGATGACCCTTCCCTTGCTCCGTCAGACCGCGGCCAAGGCCGTGCAGCACTTCTACAGCATCAAGGTGCAGGGAAAAGTGCCCATGCACAAACTCTTCCTGGAGATGCTGGAGGCCAAGGCTTGATGATTGGACCGGGGGATTGACGGACAGCTGCATCACTCAATGAGGAGGATGGACAGC
The DNA here is from genome assembly GCF_013265735.2 of Oncorhynchus mykiss. NCBI lineage: Eukaryota > Metazoa > Chordata > Actinopteri > Salmoniformes > Salmonidae > Oncorhynchus > Oncorhynchus mykiss. The sequence continues at coordinate 41,216,154 of NC_048568.1, read as the reverse complement.
CTGTGAATAGGTGGGGTAACACCATGGAGACCTATGACAGCTACGGGATGAAGTTGACTGCTGTTACTGTGGTGCGAAACCCACATCTAGAACTAAAGAAGAGGAATAGAGCAGGAAAATAGACCAACAGATTTTAGGGGTGAATATAAAACGCTTTGATGTAGGATATAGTCATGTATGTGAAGATGCTGTGTACAGAACTGTGGGTCTTGTTATAATCAGAGACCCTTCTGCTCTAGATCACCGGTAGCTACTGGGAGTTATCTTTCTCTTTTGTTTTAGAATCTCAGTTGTAAAGAGGTTTGTTTTGGGGTTTTTTTCACCTTGAAGCTGAAGTATGACTATTAGTAATGTGTTGTGATGAATCTGAATGGTTAGAGCCGCTCAGTTATCTTTCTCTTTTGTTTTAGAATCGCAGATGTACAGCATTACAGTCTGGTATATATGTATTTACGGTTATTGTGTCAAATTGCAGTGTTAAAGGGGTTTGGGGATGATTTCATATTATGTTCTTCAATCAACCTCAAAGAAACAGATCCCTACACCTATGAAGATAAAAGCTTCTGAAGTCTTCCTAACCAGATCTGGGTTCAAATTCAATTGAAATCTTTCAAAATATGTTGAACGTTTGATTGAGTCTGCCTGGAGTGCCATATCGGTGAGATTTGCCCTTTTGGGACTATACCATTTAATTCAGTTGGTCAAGCAAACTCATTCCAAATATTATTTGAACCCAGGTCTGTTCGTAACACATTTACCTCCTCCTAGTTTCATCAACAACACTGTTCCATCCAAGTCTGGTGCTTAGAGAGGGATGGAGTGCACTCTTCTAAATAAATATATATATATATATATATTCTCTCTATAATCTAAAAGGGTTCTTTGGCTGTACCAGTAGGAGAACTCTTTCAAAAAACATTTTTTGGTTCAAGGTAGAGCTCTACCTGGAACCCAAAAGGTCTGTACATGGAACCCAAAAGGGTTCTTCTTGGAACCCAAAAGGGTTCTTCTTGGAACCAAAAAGAGTTCTACTTGGAACCCAAAGGGATTCTACCTGGAACCCAAAAGGTTCTACTTGGAACCAAAAAGGGATTCTACTTGGAACCAAAAAGGGATTCTACTTGGAACCCAAAGGGATTCTACTTGGAACCCAAAGGGTTCTAATTGGAACCCAAAGGGGTTCTAATTGGAACCCAAAGGGGTTCTACTTGGAACCCAAAGGGGTTTTCCTATGGAGGCAGCCGAATAATTATTTTTTTGAACCCTTTTTAAATCTAAAGGTGTAGTGAACTGGTGAGCATACAGATTCAGGATGTTAATTTGATCACCCTGTCTCAGTATTACTTTCTGCAATGCAGGAAATTAAAAACTTGAGTAATTGAGGTTTAAAACGGCTTCTGGCATTTTTAATTTCCACTTTGAAATTTAAGACTTGATTTTTTTCCTTACAAAAAATGTATCAACTACTACAAAAATGTCCATTTAATTATGATCCACATAATAATTAACATTTCCTTGTTGCCGCAGGATTAGTTCCCTGCTGTAGCAAACTGGTTCAAATTAAGATCCTACATCTGTACAGTAGTTAAATATGTTGCACTGAGTCTCTGGGTCCTAGGTAATAATGTGGCACTAATGAATGTAGTACATTAGCTCATTCTCACTGGTCGTATCTGCTCATCACTACTGCTTTTAGATACTAAAGACACCTAAGCAAAATGTGTGTGTGAAGTGAATCAGTGGAGGCTGCTGAGGGGAGGAAGGCTCATAATAATGGCTGGAACAAAGCGAATAGAATGGCATCAAACACATGGAAACCATGGAAACCATATTTGATACCATTCCGTTCCAGCAATTACCACGAACCCCTCCTGCCACCAACCTCCTGTGGTGTGTGTGTGTGTGTGTGTGTGTGTGTGTGTGTGTGTGTACATTTCAGTTAACACTTATAATACTGCAAAGAATAACCTAGTATACTGTATGGACTCAGACCTCTAGTCAATAATAACATACTGTATGGACTCAGACCTCTAGTCAATAATAACATACTGTATGGACTCAGACCTCTAGTCAACAATAATAACATACTGTATGGACTCAGACCTCTAGTCAATAATAACATACTGTATAGACTCAGACCTCTAGTCAACAATAATAACATACTGTATAGACTCAGACCTCTAGTCAATAATAACATACTGTATGGACTCAGACCTCTAGTCAACAATAATAACATACTGTATGGACTCAGACCTCTAGTCAACAATAATAACATACTGTATGGACTCAGACCTCTAGTCAACAATAATAACATACTGTATGGATTCAGACCTCTAGTCAATAATAACATACTGTATGGACTCAGACCTCTAGTCAACAATAATAACATACTGTATGGACTCAGACCTCTAGTCAACAATAATAACATACTGTATAGACTCAGACCTCTAGTCAATAATAATAACATACTGTATGGACTCAGACCTCTAGTCAACAATAATAACATACTGTATGGACTCAGACCTCTAGTCAATAATAACATACTGTATGGACTCAGACCTCTAGTCAACAATAATAACATACTGTAAGGACTCAGACCTCTAGTCAACAATAATAACATACTGTATAGACTCAGACCTCTAGTCAATAATAATAACATACTGTATGGACTCAGACCTCTAGTCAACAATAATAACATACTGTATGGACTCAGACCTCTAGTCAATAATAACATACTGTATGGACTCAGACCTCTAGTCAACAATAATAACATACTGTATGGACTCAGACCTCTAGTCAATAATAACATACTGTATGGACTCAGACCTCTAGTCAACAATAATAACATACTGTATGGACTAGGACCTCTAGTCAACAATAATAACATACTGTATAGACTCAGACCTCTAGTCAATAATAACATACTGTATGGACTCAGACCTCTAGTCAACAATAATAACATACTGTATGGACTCAGACCTCTAGTCAATAATAACATACTGTATGGACTCAGACCTCTAGTCAATAATAACATACTGTATGGACTCAGACCTCTAGTCAATAATAACATACTGTATGGACTCAGACCTCTAGTCAACAATAATAACATACTGTATAGACTCAGACCTCTAGTCAATAATAACATACTGTATGGACTCAGACCTCTAGTCAACAATAATAACATACTGTATGGACTCAGACCTCTAGTCAATAATAACATACTGTATGGACTCAGACCTCTAGTCAATAATAATAACATACTGTATAGACTCAGACCTCTAGTCAACAATAATAACATACTGTATGGACTCAGACCTCTAGTCAATAATAATAACATACTGTATGGACTCAGACCTCTAGTCAATAATAACATACTGTATGGACTCAGACCTCTAGTCAATAATAACATACTGTATGGACTCAGACCTCTAGTCAATAATAACATACTGTATGGACTCAGACCTCTAGTCAACAATAATAACACACTGTATGGACTCAGACCTCTAGTCAACAATAACAACATACTGTATAGACTCAGACCTCTAGTCAACAATAATAACATACTATATGGACTCAGACCTCTAGTCAACAATAATAACATACTGTATGGACTCAGACCTCTAGTCAACAATAATAACATACTGTATAGACTCAGACCTCTAGTCAACAATAATAACATACTTTATGGACTCAGACCTCTAGTCAACAATAATAACATACCCTATAGACTCAGACCTCTAGTCAACAATAATAACATACTGTATGGACTCAGACCTCTAGTCAATAATAACATACTGTATGGACTCAGACCTCTAGTCAACAATAATAACATACTGTATGGACTCAGACCTCTAGTCAACAATAATAACATACTGTATAGACTCAGACCTCTAGTCAACAATAATAACATACTGTATGGACTCAGACCTCTAGTCAATAATAACATACTGTATAGACTCAGACCTCTAGTCAACAATAATAACATATTGTATAGACTCAGACCTCTAGTCAATAATAACATACTGTATGGACTCAGACCTCTAGTCAACAATAATAACATACTGTATGGACTCAGACCTCTAGTCAACAATAATAACATACTGTATGGACTCAGACCTCTAGTCAACAATAATAACATACTGTATAGACTCAGACCTCTAGTCAATAATAACATACTGTATGGACTCAGACCTCTAGTCAACAATAATAACATACTGTATAGACTCAGACCTCTAGTCAATAATAACATACTGTATGGACTCAGACCTCTAGTCAACAATAATAACATACTGTATGGACTCAGACCTCTAGTCAACAATAATAACATACTGTATGGACTCAGACCTCTAGTCAACAATAATAACATACTGTATAGACTCAGACCTCTAGTCAATAATAACATACTGTATGGACTCAGACCTCTAGTCAATAATAACATACTGTATGGACTCAGACCTCTAGTCAACAATAATAACATACTGTATGGACTCAGACCTCTAGTCAACAATAATAACATACTGTATAGACTCAGACCTCTAGTCAACAATAATAACATACTGTATGGAATCAGACCTCTAGTCAACAATAATAACATACTGTATGGACTCAGACCTCTAGTCAATAATAACATACTGTAAGGACTCAGACCTCTAGTCAACAATAATAACATACTGTATGGAATCAGACCTCTAGTCAACAATAATAACATACTGTATAGACTCAGACCTCTAGTCAACAATAATAACATACTGTATAGACTCAGACCTCTAGTCAACAATAATAACATACTGTATAGACTCAGACCTCTAGTCAACAATAATAACATACTGTATGGACTCAGACCTCTAGTCAACAATAATAACATACTGTATGGACTCAGACCTCTAGTGAATAATAACATACTGTATGGACTCAGACCTCTAGTCAACAATAATAACATACTGTATAGACTCAGACCTCTAGTCAACAATAATAACATACTGTATAGACTCAGACCTCTAGTCAACAATAACAACATACTGTATGGACTCAGACCTCTAGTCAATAATAACATACTGTATGGACTCAGACCTCTAGTGAATAATAACATACTGTATGGACTCAGACCTCTAGTCAACAATAATAACATACTGTATAGACTCAGACCTCTAGTGAATAATAACATACTGTATGGACTCAGACCTCTAGTCAACAATAATAACATACTGTATAGACTCAGACCTCTAGTCAACAATAATAACATACTGTATAGACTCAGACCTCTAGTCAACAATAACAACATACTGTATGGACTCAGACCTCTAGTCAACAATAACAACATACTGTATGGACTCAGACCTCTAGTCAACAATAATAACATACTGTATGGACTCAGACCTCTAGTCAACAATAATAACATACTGTATGGACTCAGACCTCTAGTCAACAATAATAACATACTGTATGGACTCAGACCTCTAGTCAATAATAACATACTGTATGGACTCAGACCTCTAGTGAATAATAACATACTGTATAGACTCAGACCTCTAGTCAATAATAACAACATACTGTATGGACTCAGACCTCTAGTCAACAATAATAACATACTGTATAGACTCAGACCTCTAGTCAACAATAATAACATACTGTATAGACTCAGACCTCTAGTCAACAATAACAACATACTGTATGGACTCAGACCTCTAGTCAACAATAATAACATACTGTATAGACTCAGACCTCTAGTCAACAATAACAACATACTGTATGGACTCAGACCTCTAGTCAACAATAATAACATACTGTATAGACTCAGACCTCTAGTCAACAATAATAACATACTGTATGGACTCAGACCTCTAGTCAACAAGAATCAAAAATCAATCTGAATATATTAGCAGTATTCTAATTTATGCATTTACATTACTAGCATATCTCTGACTAGTGTTCTTGATCCAGAGAAGTTTACCAGCATATGGTGGTGTCATTACGTGTAATTTATGTGCCATTTAGTTGGAGTACTCAAACATCTGGTGGAGAATACAGTCACAGTGATGGTCTGTCACGGGGTTGCCACGACACCAGTATGGCTATACTGTCACAGGGTTGCCACGACACCAGTATGGCTGTACAGTCACGGGGTTGCCACGACCCCAGTATGGCTGTACTGTCACAGGGTTGCCACGACACCAGTATGGCTATACTGTCACGGGGTTGCCACGACACCAGTATGGCTGTACTGTCACGTGGTTGACACGACACCAGTATGGCTGTACTGTCACGGGGTTGCCACGACACCAGTATGGCTGTACTGTCACAGGGTTGCCACGACACCAGTATGGCTATACTGTCACGGGGTTGCCACGACACCAGTATGGCTGTACTGTCACGTGGTTGACACGACACCAGTATGGCTGTACTGTCACGGGGTTGCCACGACACCAGTATGGCTGTACTGTCACGGGGTTGCCACGACACCAGTATGGCTGTACTGTCACGGGGTTGCCACGACACCAGTATGGCTGTACTGTCACGGGGTTGCCACGACACCAGTATGGCTGTACTGTCACGGGGTTGCCACGACACCAGTATGGCTGTACTGTCACGGGGTTGCCACGACACCAGTATGGCTGTACTGTCACGGGGTTGCCACGACACCAGTATGGCTGTACTCAGAGGTATCGTGGTAAGGAAACAAAACATGAAGCGGCCTGTTTTTCGTGAGAAAAAAAACCTGTTTTAAACACACAGCCTTTTGTTGTCACTCAGTCACATTTAGTTTTTTCTCCATAGACTAAATCACACATTTGACATGTCAGGTTTTTAATAACCATAGAGTTTAGTCTGTCTCTTTGTTTTATTTTTGCTTTGGATAATTGAGTACTGTCGTATCGCAAAACTGGTATTGTGTCAACCCTATTCTGTCCTACCCTGGGCAGAGAGGGAAGAGACGGGGAGAGGGGAGAGACGGAGAGAAGGGGATAGAGAGCCCTGTTCCCCTCTTCAGAGATCCACATGGGGAACAGATACAGTAATGTAATGTGTAGCAAATTATAGCTCAATACAGTAGAGGCAGTCATTCCCACGGCACCCACCAACCCCAACCTCCCTCCTCTCAAAGGTGGAACTATTCATCTAAACCCCAAACTCTGTTCAAAACATCTCCTCTACTGTCAACCATATGAAATGAGCTTCAGCGTTCCGCTAACAGGATCCTGTATCTTCCTCCACTGTCCCTGTCCCCATAACGGGGTCGAACCAGCGATCCTCTGCTCGCAGACACACGTGACCACCCTCTTTTGACAAAACGTACCAACCCATTAGAGCTATCGAAAAAGTATCTAATTCGGTAGCTCCATCTGCAATGGTTCAAGCTAGCTGTTCAGTGAGCTTACAGTTTGTTTTCGTTAAACCTAGTCTACTGTAATGTTGTTGAGAGATGAGAAAGAGTTAATTAGGCAAAAAGATGACTAATTCTCAGTGATTTTATTTTTTAAAGACCTAAGGAGAACAGAGATTCCATGCCCTATATACTGCTCCAAGATCAGTCATCTCCCCCCAATGGTAAGCCACATCTGCTGTGCATCTAAAAGACAGAACTGTCTCCAGGTCAGATTTTAACCACAGTATTGTAATCTATGTATAATTAATTTAGCTATGCAATATAGAAAATATAATACCATATTTCAGTCGAATGCGATCAGTTGTACAACTGATTAGGTACCACCCCTTTCTGTTGTACAACTGACTAGGTATCTCCCCTTTCTGTTGTACAACTGACTAGGTATCTCCCCTTTCTGTTGTACAACTGACTAGGTATCTCCCCTTTCTGTTGTACAACTGACTAGGTATCCCCCCTTTCTGTTGTACAACTGACTAGGTATCTCCCCTTTCTGTTGTACAACTGACTAGGTATCTCCCCTTTCTGTTGTACAACTGACTAGGTATCTCCCCTTTCTGTTGTACAACTGACTAGGTATCCCCCCTTTCTGTTGTACAACTGACTAGGTATCTCCCCTTTCTGTTGTACAACTGACTAGGTATCTCCCCTTTCTGTTGTACAACTGACTAGG